>NC_056727.1:541740949-541918449 GCF_019279795.1 Protopterus annectens
GAGCCCAAATCAAATTCATCTGCACATCAGCCAAAAAGAGATGCTAGCTGTTTAGCACGCTCTGACAAATTTCAGATCTCTACTCTCTCTGGGGCCTCTACAAATCAAAACCGACAATACCGCAGTGATGTGGTACATCAACAAGCAGGGGGGAACCCACTCTCACCCAGTGTGCAGGCTAGCCATGACCCTGTGGAAGATGGCCTCAGCAATGCATATTCACCTGCAAGCTCAATTCCTGCCAGGCAACCAAAGCTCTCTGGCAGACAACTTAAGCAGAAATCTCCTAGACCCACGAGTGGCAATTAAACCACAACACCTTCAGCCTTGTGACCCAGAAATGGGGTACCCCGAATGTAGACCTGTTTGCCTCCCCCTACAACCACCAGCTCAGAAAATTCTGACCAGGGAACCTCACAGCAAGGCCTGGAAAGTAGATGCCCTAGCCTTCCAGTGGGCAAACCTCTCAATCTTTGCATTTCCCACTCTACCTCTTCTTACAAGGTATTAATCAAGGTAAGGGAGGAAAGACCAAGGGCAATCCTGATTGCCTCAGACTGGCCACGCCAACACTGGTACCCACTACTGCGCAGTCTGTCGCCGTACCTTCCATGGGACCTCCCCCAGATCCCAACTCTCCTGACTCCGCAGGAGGGACAGTTATTGCATCCGCAATTGCAGACCATGAACCTTCCAGTCTGGCTTATTCCTGGACTTCTCCTCCAGTGGCCAGCCTAAGCAAGCAGGTACTGGATGTCATAAGTGAAGCCAGATGACCCAGTGCAAGAACATCCTATGCTCACAAGTGAAAAAGATATTGTACCTGGATCCACACTAAAGGAGCGGATCCAGCACAGCCCTCCTTACCTCTCAACCCGTATTACCTAGCGGACGGGGCTATCTTTCTCTTCCATTAAGATCCATGCCTCTGTCATCTCTGCTCATTACAGCACTAAGTCGCCTCTCTCTTCACGCCCTCTCATCAAGCCATTCCTGAGAGGGGCTAACAACTTAAGGACACCAAGAAGAGCACCTACCCCTGCTTGTGACCTTAACTTTGTGTTGGAAAAGCTCACACTACCCCCCTTTGAGCCTGCAGCATCAGCAGAGTTAAAATTCCTCTCTTAGAAAACAGCCATTCTGGCCATCACTTCAGAAGTGTGTCTGAGCTACAAGCACTTATGGCTGTGGAACCCTTCATTATTTTTCATGCTGACAGGGTCTCCCTCAAGACTAACCCAACTTTCGTGCCTAAAGTGGTGTCCAGTGTGGCTCTCAACCAGTCTATCCATTTGCCCACCTTTTTCCCTAATCCTCAAAATAAGGGGAAAAGGATCCTGCACTCTTTAGATGTGCACAGACAGCTCAGATTCTACCTTGATAGGACTAAGCCCTTTAGGAAATCTGACTAGTTACTAGTCAGCTTTGCACCAGTGGCAGAGGGCAAGGCCATATCAAAACAAACCATCTCCAAATGGATAGCATACTGCATCCATTTCTGTTACAAACAACATGGGAAACCACCACCCCCTCAGGGGGTCAGAACACATTCCACTAGGGCAACTTCAACCTCTACAGCCTTTCTCAGAGGAGTACCTACCAGGGGCATTCTGGAAGCTGCAACTTGGAGTTCTCTTCATACCTTCACCAAGCATTACCACCTGCCTATCTTTTCCAAATCCAGGGCGGGCTTTGCAACCACAGTCCTGCAGGGCATACTAGCCAGCCCCAACTCTTCTTGACTGCCTCCACCCATTCTTCAGCTTTGGGTATCACCCATGTGATGACTGCAACAGTGAAACACGAAGAACATAGTACAGTTGTGTACACTTACCATAAATGTAGATGTTTGAGTGTATTCACTGTTGTAGTCCTGGTTTCCCACCCTCCAGCCCCCTTGTCTCTCTCTCTCTCCCTCACTCCTTACAGGGCTATTGGTATTTACTTTTTACTGGTGGTATTTTTCCACCATAACTTAGCTCCCTATTTGGGGGGCTCCTACATTTGGGGCAAGAAAAACTGATGTAATGGCGTTGGCTGCCTGTTTTTATACCACTGACGACCTGACGTCAGTCCTGAAGCAACGGCAACCGATGCAGAAATACTAAGCCTCTGGTATTTGGGCTGACTGAGGGCTACCCCTGGCAGGTTAACCCAAGTGTGATGACTGCAACAGTGAATACACTCGAACATCTACATTTATGGTAAATGTACACAACTGTACTTTCTGGATGTTCTCCAAGCAGATGTTCCAATGGTGGAATCAGTTCTAAGGGTCCTGGGGTCTATGGCAGCTACGATCCACCTTCTGCCCTTAATCCGCCTTCATATGCAGATTCTACACTGGACTCTTGCAGTCCAATGGTGTCTTTTAGATCAACCTTTGTCGCATCCGGTAAGAATATCCAGAGTATGCAGGGATTCCCTTTGGTGGTGGATTCAGTCTCCGGATCCAGTGAGGGGTCGCCCCTTTCTCACGTTTACCCAAAACCATGGTGACCACGGACACCTCCCAGCTAGGGTGGGGGAGCATTGCTCGGGCAAGACGGTCCAAGGCACGTGGTCCCTACCAGAGACTGAATTGTATATCAACATTCTGAAGATGAGGGTGGTGCTTCTGGTGTTGCAAGCTCTCCATGCCCATCTTCCTCTAGGGACAATTGCCATCCAGACAGACAACATGTCAGTAGTCTGGTACATCAACAAGCAGGGGGGAACCAGATCCTACTCCCTTTGCCACTAAGCCATGAGAGTGTGGGAATATGCGATCTCCACCAGCCTTTTTCTGGTGGCAACACGCATTCCGGGGCTGTCCAACATCCTAGCGGACAGGGTCAACAGATCTATTTTGATGCCTTACGAGTGGTCTCTGAATCCTTCAGTGGCTGAGCAGATCTTCCTCAGCTGGGGTCATCCTTGCTACGATCTTTTCGCTTCTCCTTCCAACGTGAAATGCGGCGAGTTCCTCACCCTGAATCCCCTTCAGGGGGAAGTCCCCAGAGAGACACTGATTCATGCTTGGCCTCCTAGTCGTCTTTACACCTGTCCTCCTCTACCCTTGATTTCCAAGTTTCTTCAGAAAGCTCGCTGGCTGGGGAGTACGGTCATCCTCATTGCCCCATTCTGTCCTCGCCAAGTCCTGGTTCCCATCCCTGTGGTCTCAAGCAGTAGTTTCACCTTGGATTCTGAATCCGGTGCCGGATCTGATCTCCCATCCCTCAGGGATCCCATCAGTCTGAAGCTCACAGCTTGGCTGCTCCAGATCCCCTGATCATTAGGACCTCCCGGTTTATCTTCCTATGTTAAAAATATTCTGTTTGCGGTTCACAAGTCCTTAACCAGGAAGGTCTACTGCAGCAAATGGAAAAGCTTCTCGATCTGGGCCTTGCAACATGATTTGGATCCCTTTACTGGTCCAGTTTCTGCAGTATTGGATTTCTTACCAAGCCTTTTTTGGCAGAGTGCCAGTTCATGTACTGTCAAAGTCCAGCTGGCTGCGGTCTCCACTTTTCATGTGGGAGAAAGTATGCATTCCTTAGCCTCCTCCAAACTTTGCAAGACCTTCTTCAAGGGTGCTTTTCTTCTGCGCCCCTCGGTGAAGGACCTTACGCCACCGTGGGACCTTACTTTGGTGCTTCAAGCCCTCGTTTCACCCCCTTTCAAACCCGCAGCTTCAGTAGAGTTGCAGTATCTGTCTTGGAAGACTGCTTTCTTAATTGCCATTACCTCTGCCAGAAGCTCCAAGTTTTGTCTATTAAAGTTCCTTATGTGATTTTTCACAAAATAGCGTATCTTTACGTACTAACCCCTCTTTTTTGCCAAAGGTGGCATTGGAAGCAAACATAAATCAGTCAGTCTTCCAGTATTCCTTCCAAATTTTCAGGACAAAGGAGAATACAAATTACATTTGTTAGATGTGCATAGACAATTATGGTTCTATTTGATCGAACAAAGTCCTTTAGGAAATCTGATCAGTTGTTTGTTTCTTATTCTAGGCCCTTTTAGGCAAACCAATTTCTAAAGTCACTGTTGCCCGGTGGATCTCATAATGCATTATTCGGGCTTACTCTGCCAAAGGGATTTCTCCGCCAGGTCAGGGAAAAGCTCACTCTACCTGGTCTATGGCTACCTCGGCAGCCTTCTGGTCCAGGGATTCACTAGATGATATTTGTTCTGCTGCTACGTGGTCCTCATCTCATATATTCATTTCACACTACAAATTGGACATCATTTTCAGGGGTAGGGCTTCTTTTGGCTCCACCGTGCTCCGGAATATCCTTCCATGAGGGTCTCCCAGGTACTAAGTATTTGGAGACTCTGTCCCTCAGGTTGAAGACCAAATGAAGTAAACTACTCACCATAACGTTCCATCAGAGTAGTTGTACTTCATTTGTCTTTAACCATCCCCCCCTTCCCCCGACCTTATCACTATTGTCCTGGCCATGTACAGGGGAGTTGAACAATACAGTACCACTTATTGTCATGCTTGGTTCAGGAAATTTGGGGCAGTCAGTAGTGGTAAGGTTTTGTTAGGTCGGGTGTATGTTTTATGTGGAGCAGCAAACTCAGTCTGAAGGGAGGAAGGAGACTGGGCATTATGGTAAAGGGAGGAGCTGATAGCTTGGATCAAAGATGCTGATGGATGCGGCTGTGTTGGATCCTAAGTCTCTCAGGTTGAAGACAAATGAAGTACAACTACTCAGATGGAACGTTATGGTGAGTACATAACTTTTTTTCTTGCTGTAAATGGTTGGAACATTCTCACTAAACTCTGGCTCCCAGATGTGAGCAGGTCAGGGTGGCACCTCCGCATCCTCCTTAGTTCCATGTTGGTGGCACATGTCTACTAACTTCAGCTGGTGTTTCGTCTATGCAATAGAATTAACAGTGTCCTGGTCATAGAAGTTGGTGGTATGTTAGTTTTCGGCAGACCCATCTGCGACACTCAGTATTGTGGGGGCACTGTCTGAGACTGACTAACAATTACTGCTCACCTATAGCTGCTACTTTACCTAGTGTCATTTTATGACTGAAGCTCCTTTTTACCAAGAAATTGTGGTGCTCAGACTGGATGAGCGGTGTAGCTCTTAGTGCCGGAGTTGTAAATCTCTGAATCACTCTGCCATGTTTGGTTTCACCATTTGCATATGCATGAAGACTTGTTTGCATGCAATTATGTTGTAATTTATGTACTGTGAATATCTTACTATTTGTTTGGTAGCATGATCACACCACCTGTGTCTTTAAATTGCCCTCTAACTGAACATACATTGCTCATCCATTTCACTATTTCACATAATATGGGCTGAGTGTTTCTGAATACATAATATAACAAAGATGTAGTACATTGTAATGTACTGTGCTTTGTTCTATACTATGTGCAATTACTTGTACTATGTTTGAACTGCATTTTGCCTGTACCTTGGCTGAAAATAGTTCAAGGACCAGTTTCTTACCCTGCTATGAAGTAAAGATATGTGTAACAACTTTTGCTTTGCTTGTATAATGAAAAATTGCCTTTTTATTGTTTTGTTAGGCTTGTTAACATTTACGGAACAAATCTGAAGCAGCTTACTGTCCATTGTATTCTATTCCTTGAGCTAAAAATTCTTTGCTGATTTCTCACCTGATTTATAAAAAAAAATGACTTTGAGAAGTAGTCTGACTCCCGAGTGCTTACACAGAGCTAATACAGAAGAAGTCTTGAAGTTTTGTTCAGTTTAAGTAAACCTTTTCATTTTCTTAACTAGTTTACAATGTTCGTGTCCTTTACAAAATAATGCTTCCAAATTTTCTTTGAGTCTCAGAAGAAAATATATTGTAAAATAACAAACAGCCTTGGATTCAAAAAAAGCATTACATATTTTATCTTGTTAAAACTTCTGCAAAGTGAGGAAATCCACTTTCTTGCCCATTGATGTTATTCTCCTGTGTTAGTTTGCTTGTATTTCCAGCACTTTAATGCATGATTACCCTTTGTCTAATTTTGCTTGTTTCACTCACTTTTTTATTAGATCTCACTGGCATTAGTGCACATTCCTGTTTAACTTGTATATGATTATTACTAAAATTAAATTCTTCTTTCAAGTAGAATAGAAAGCTTGGTCAGCTAAAACATACTGCTGATGTCTTTCCTCAGGATTCAATATTTCTTGCAAAAAAGGTGGTAAGAATGCTCTTGAATACGTATTGATGTAGGCTTTATTGAGTCTGGCCCTTAATTGCATTTGTAATTTGTTATAGTAACTTTGATAAATATACAACTCTGAGATAACAGAGTCAAAAATTGGGTCCCTTGGGAATATCAAAAAAAAAAAAAATAAAGACTAGAAGTGAAGGCTATACACACACACAAAAATACAGACCCGAAGTGAAAGTTGTACGCACACACACACACACACACACACACACACACACACACACACACGCAGAAAGCAAGAACTTCCTGTAGTTTTGAAGGCGATACTTTTCAGCTCTTGTAGTACAGGGGTTTCACACTGTCCTTGATTTTGCTTCATTTTTTTGCTGCATTCCTCATAACATTTTTGATTTTATGGTAAATCACTGAGGATTTATCCGTCAGTAATGCCAGACATTAAAGTTTCATACTTTTTATTGTTTAGAAAATGAGTTTAGATGCATTATCTGGTGTTCTATTGAGGGCAGCTGCGGTGGTGCAAAGGTTAGCGTTGCCGCCTCACAGCAAGAGGTTCTTCGGTTCGATCCTCGGCTGGGGTGCCTTCTGTGCGGTGTCTGCATGTCCTCCCTGTGGCCACGTGGGTTTCCTCCGGGTGCTCCGGTTTCCTCCCACATCCCAAAGGACATGCTGTAGGTGGATTGGACACTCTAAATTGGACCTAGGTGTGAGTCCGTGCATGTGTGTGCCTTGTGTGGAAGGTTGGGTGCCGGGCTGGCAACTCGACACCATAAAACTCCACTGCCAATCATGAGCAGACAGGCAATGTTCATCGTGTTTCACTGTTGCAGTCATCACTGCAGGGTTCTTACTGCCGGCAGGCAGTCCTCGGTCGGCCAGAATCCCAAAGTCTGGGTCCGGCGTCGGCTGTTCAGTCATGCTCCTTGTCGTCAGAGCGCCAGGAGTACAAAGCTGCCAGCCGACGCCATGTTCCCCAGTCTTTCTTGCCGTGCCGTGAAAGCAGTTCACAAGTGCCGGTCGGCTGACTCCTGATATTTTTTTCGTGCTTCAGTCCGAAGACTTACTTCTTCTTCTCAAAGCTAAGTACCCTGTTGGGGAAACTTTTTTCTTGCTCCAGTCCGATGTCAGAAAAAGTTAATAATTGCATTTCTTGTGGGAAGCAAATACCTCATAAGGATTTCCATTCTTACTGTATTCCTTGTTTAGGCCCTGACCACGACGTAACTAGTTGTCGGTTTTGTGCTAGATTTAACCAACATACGATTAAGGGGAGGTACGATTTTGCTTTTCACTACTTTGGTAGGCGATTTAATTATAAAATGTCGTCGGACACGCTTCCGACTATCGGAGTTCACAAACGACACAAGGATAAGGACAGGCCCCCGAGGTCCAAATCAGAAGACATTACACAACCAGAGCCAGCTTCAGGTTCGGCCGTCGTCAGTGAGGCGCTTTCGCAGCCCCTGTCGTCGGCCATTTCAGAACCGATAGCCAAAACGGACTCCCACGAGGAGCCAACTAGGCCTTTGAGCACTCCAGCTGCAGGACCTTTGGACAATGCTCCCTCGGATGGGTCCAGAGCCGCTGTGCAGGTACCGGCTTCCGAGGGGGGTTTTCAGGCCTACACAGCTTCTGATAAAGGCAAAACCCAGGACAAAGACAAAGACTCCTTCTAAATCTAAGACACCAGCCCAGGTCTCTTCTGATCCGGGACCCAAATCACAGAAACAGTTGCTTAAAATGGCGGAGGACTTGCTAACCATGATTAGGGGTTGAACATCCCCCTCCAGACAAAAGGCCAAGGCAAGAGTTGGATTATGAATCTTCTGATCAGGCATCTATTTCTTCAGTGTCTTCCTCTGAACAAGAATATTCCTTCCCTCCTTATGAGGATTCTGATGCTGAGGAATCTATCCCATCAGCTTCTCCCCCTGAGGATTTTTCTTTTGGGGAAACTTTGCATGACATGAGGGAGCATTTTCACTGGAAGGGACAGGAATACTAGGAATCTAAGAGAAGGCTCAGGGATTTCCTTCTTCTTCCCCAACATAGACCCCTGACTATTACTCCTATTTTGGATATTGTGGATGATGCTTTTTCTGAGGCTAATTTAACTCCCGACTCCTTTCCTCCAGCTCCTGCTAAGCCCGACAGGTATTACAAGGTCCCCTGACTCCCACCAGTTCCTTTACAAAAATCCTACTGCTGATCCAGAAACCATTTCTCAGGGTTAAGGCTGCCTCTGCTAAAAATCCTATTCCGACAGATAAGGATTCCAGAGCTTTGGAGAGATGGGGCAAAAAAGTGAATACTTCTGCTACTTTATCGATTAGGGCTTTAAATTGCCAGTTTCATATGCTAAAATATCAGCAATTTCTACTGTCTGTTATGAAACAAAAGTTAGGTACCATTTCTGCATATGCAGATAATAAGGAATTACTTGATTTGATGCATGCTACTGAACAAGTGGGGAAGCATGGTTTACACTGTGGTTTTGATGCCTTGGAGGCTTCTTGCAGGGTGGCTGCCTCTGGCACAGTCATTAGAAGACCTGCTTGGTTAAAGGAACAAAACTTACCTGATCAAGTGAAAGCAAAGTTACTGGATGCTCCTGTTCAGCATAATGTTTTGTTTGGGCCTAAGGCTGAAGAGGTGATAAAGAAAATGGAGGATAAGGCAAAATCCATGCAAACGGTTAAGGATTTCTTACAAGTTCAGCCCCCTAGATTTAGCAGAAATTGGCCAACAAAAAAATTGGTCTTTTCCCAGCTCGGACAGGTCTCAGAGGGGTAGATATAGGCACACCAGAGGGAGGCCTCAAACACAGACCTCTTACAGACCTAGACAATGGAGTGCTTCCACCTCCAGGGGTGGAGAAGACAGACCTTAATCATATAGAAAACAGGCTCAATGACTCCCCCTGCATGGCTCCAGGACCTTCTCTCCTGGATGCCACTCTAGGAGGAAAACTCTCTCTTTTTCAAAAAAATTGGACTTACATAACCCAAGACAAGTGGGTTCTGGATGTAGTTTCAAGAGGTTACAAATTCCACTTTCATACCTTGCCAAGACCAAACGGATGGCCAGACCTACCAAAACACCAATGGTCTGAGGCATTAAACCGGGTGGGATCCTTCATGGCTATGAGGGCCATAGAACTGGTTCCACAGTCAGAGACAGGGCAGGGCTTTTACTCAAGGCTCTTGTTAGTTCCCAGAAAGTAAAACTCATGGAGACCCATCCTGGATCTGTCAGTCTTAAATACTTTCCTGGAGATGCCAAAGTTCAAAATGCTTACTCTGCAGCAGCTCCTGCCAGTGTTGAGCAAAAATGCATGGATGGTGACATTGGATTTAAAAGAGGCTTACCTACACATCCCTATCAGACAGGAGTGCAGAAAATACCTCCGGTTCAAGGCCGGCTCGAAACATTACCAATTCTCTGCGCTGCCCTTTGGCTTGTCTACTGCGCCCGGGGTCTTCACCAAGTGCCTGGCACCAGTAGTAGCTTATTGCAGACTCAAGGGTATTCAAATTTACCCTTATCTGGACGACTGCCTTATTCAAGCAGACAGCAAGGATGTTTTACTCCAGCACCTGGAATTTGTTCAAAATCTTCTCAAGTACCTGGGATTCACTGTAAACATAAAAAAGTCAAATTTGACGCCCACACAACAGATAATTTTTCTGGGTGCTCTTTTAAACACAACAACCCAGATGGCATTCCTGACATCTGAAAAACTACAGCTGGCTTCCACTTTCAAAACCTTGGCTTCTATAACTCAGCTAACTGCAAGGAAATTCCTGCAGGCTTTGGGTTACATGGCCTCCTGCATCCTTCTCATACCAAATGCAAGACTGCATATGAGAAAAATACAATGGTACCTAAAAAGTGTATGGTCCCAGCATTGCCACAGTCTAGACATACAGATTGCTGTCTTGCCTTGCCTACAAAAGGAATTGCATTGGTGGACCATGGCATGTCTTCACAACAAAGGCAAAGCCTTCAGTCTACCTTCAGCCAGCCAAGTGTTAACCACGGACGCCTCGGATTACGCATGGGGAGCCCACTTGCAGGAAAAGGGCCTGCAAGGTTTTTGGACAGAGGATCAGAAGCACCTACATATCAATTTAAAAGAGATGTTAGCTGTTCAGAATGCCCTCTTGGCTTTCAGGGATCTTCTAAAACCAGGACAACTACTGATATGAACAGACAACACCACAGTTATGTGGTACATAAACAAGCAGGGGGGGCTCACATTCCTACCCCCTTTGCAGGCTATCCATGACTCTATGGAACACAGCACTAGCTTGCAAAGTGGATTTACAAGCTCAGTTCCTGCCAGGGAAACAAAATACTTTGGCAGACTGCCTGAGCAGGAACCCGTCAGACCCACACGAGTGGATGCTAGACACCCACATATTCAAGACGATTACAGAAGCCTGGGGCTGCCCGGACATAGATCTATTTGCATCCCCCCTCAACCACCAATTACAGATTTTTTGCACAAGGACTTTTCACAAGCTAGCATGGAAAGTGGATGCACTATCATTCAGTTGGAAAAACCTCAAAGGGTATGCCTTTCCACCACTACCTCTTCTACCACGGGTGTTATTAAAGATCAAGCAGGACAAGCCCAAGATGATGATTCTACTGGCCCCAAATTGGCCTAGTCAATTCTGGTACTCAACACTGAAGAATCTCTCTCTCAGGAACCACCTTGGATTTTGCCTCAGATTTCCAATCTATTGTCCCAACACCAGGGCCAGGTTGTGCACTCTCATGTCAAAACTCTCAGCCTGGCGAATTCAGGATCTATGATTAATCCTCCCCTTCCCAATAAGGTCATGGATGTTATCTTAGAAGCCAGACGGCCTAGCACTAGAAAATCTTATGCAGGCAAATGGAAGAGATTTTGCACCTGGATGCATACTCAGGATTCGGATCCTCTCATTCCTAATATCCCTCTGATTTCTGCTTTACCTAACAGACATGCTACATAAGGGTTTATCCTTCTCCTCCATAAAAATTCATGCCTCGGCTATCTCTGCACATTACAATACAGACCCTCCACTCTTTTCGCATCCACTTCTGAAACCATATCTACAAGGAGCAAAGAATTTAAGGCCCCCTAGGACACCACCCATACCTGCCTGGGACCTCAACTGTGTTCTGGAAAAACTCACTCTGCCTCCTTTTGAGCTTGCTGCCACAACTGATATTAAGTATTTATTATGGAAGACAGCTATCCTACTGGCTTTGACTTCAGCCAGGAGAGTCTCGGAGTTACAAGCACTCATGGCTGTGGAACCTTACATTATCTTTCACCAAGATAGGGTGTCTTTGAGGACTAATCCTACTTTCATGCCTAAAGTGGTTTCCAAAGTGGCTTTAAATCAAGCTTATTCACCTGCCAACTTTTTTCACTAATCCACAAAATAAGGGGGAAAGGATCTTGCATTCCTTGGATGTACACAGAACTTCGTTTTTACCTGGACAGAACCAAGGATATCAGGAAAACAGAGCAACTGTTTGTTTCTTATGCAACAAACTCCCAAGGCAAAAAACAGACCATTTCTAAATGGATTGCGCATGGAATCAGATTTTGTTACTCTCATCGTGGAAAGCAAATCCCAGGAAAAATTAGGACTCACTCTGCCAGAACTGCTGCTACTTCAGCTGCCTTTCTCAGGGGAGTACCTACCAAAGATATTTTGGAAGCTGCAACTTGGAGTTCAGTGCATACTTTCTCTAAGCACTATAATCTCCCTCTTTACTCTAAGTCTAGGGCAGGCTTTGCTTCTGCAGTCTTGCAGGGCCTTCTAGCCGCTCCTTCTTCTCTATAACCACCACCCCTTATCTCAGCTTTGGGATTCAACCCTACAGTAATGACTGCAACACTGAAACACGAACATAGTACAGTTGTGTACACTTATCATAAATGTAGGTGTTAGAGTGTCTTCACTGTTGCAGTCTGGGTTACCCTCCCTCCTGTCCCCTCTTAAACTTTCACTAGTGTGCTTACCTACTTCACCTTTCTTCTGAGGTGTATTTGCTGCAGGCTATGGGGTTTGTGGTATGTTATTTTTTGGTTTTTACTATTGGCCTTCATTTTTAGGCACCTGACATCTGGGGCAAGAAAAACTGGAGAACATGGCGTCGGCTGGCAGCTTTGTACTCCTGGCGCTCAGACGTCAGGAAGCATGACTGAACAGCCGATGCCGGACCCAGACTTTGGGATTCTGGCCGACCGAGGACTGCCTGCCGGCAGGAAGAACTCTGCAGTGATGACTGCAACAATGAAGACACTCGAACATCTACATTTATGGTAAGTGTACACAACTGTACTATTCACTGTGGCGACCCCTAAACCGGGAAAAGCCAAAAGAAGAAGATCTGGCGTTCTATTGACTTTTAATGCAAAAGCTCTTCATTACTCCTTTTCATAACCATTCTGAAATCTATATTCAATCTTCGTATATGGTTTACATTACTTGCACTGATATATTATCTGTATAATTTTCCTTTGCCTTAGATTTAACTCCCACTGTGTTATTCCATCTGGACTATCACAGTACCTGCAGTACAGAATTTAACTTTTACTTCCTTTTTATACAAGGCACACCTCCGTATATTTCATATAGATCTCAAATGTTAACAATAAAATCCCAAAATTTTCAATAAAATATTTGAGAGCCATTTTATTTTAACACCTGGAAGAACATACAGTAAAACAATAGTGATGTCTTCCTATGCATCGCCCTTTCTTTTCCACAAGACGGTCTTTTTTTCCTGTTAAAATTTAAACAATTTTGAGCAAATAGAATGATTCCGATTGCCTGGCCCCTGCATAACCTGACATTTCCAAAATCTTGTATCCCTTCCTCCCCAACTTTGTGTTCTCATCCAAATGCATATCTGCAGTGCCACAAAATGACCACCATCTCTTGATAAAACTAGGAATCTTTTCTCTCTTTACTGGGCTCATTAGCTCATTTACAACCCAGGTCAAAATTATTAAACTACTTCCAATTTATTGGAGATTATCACTATTTATTTCCACTGCATTATTCTAAAGCTGGCACCAAACTAGATGGAGAATACAGCCACTCAGCTGTCCTTAGCATCCAGTCATGTGCATGTATTACAATTGGCATCTTATAGGCATCTCAGGCTGGTTACCTGTCTTTGCCCTGTTCCCCATGTTTCACAGTAAGACCCTGCCCCCACCCCCCATCCAATATATTGAAAAGTGTCCTTGGTATGAGGAAAAAACATCTCCCTCAATGCAAAACATAAGCAAAATCAACAGTTTATGAAATTTTAACAGCATAGGCAGCACAGTGGGATAGCGTTGTCGCTTCACAGCAAGAGGTTCCCTGGTTCGATTGTTGGCTGAGGTGCCTTTTGTGCAGAGTCTGCATGTCCTCTCTGTGTTAGCATGGATTTCTACTGGTTGCTGTGGTTTCCTCCTACATTCCAAAGACGTGCAGTAGGTGGATTGGACACCATTGGCCATAGGGTGTGTGTGATTGTGTGTGATTGTGTGTGTGTGATTGTGTGTGTGTGATTGTGTGTGTGTGATTGTGTGTGTGTGATTGTGTGTGTGTGATTGTGTGTGTGTGATTGTGTGTGTGTGATTGTGTGTGTGTGATTGTGTGAGTGTGTGTGAGTGTGTGAGTGTGTGAGTGTGTGTGAGTGTGTGAGTGTGTGAGTGTGTGAGTGTGTGAGTGTGTGAGTGTGTGTGAGTGTGTGTGAGTGTGTGTGTGAGTGTGTGAGTGTGTGTGAGTGTGTGTGAGTGTGTGTGAGTGTGTGTGAGTGTGTGTGAGTGTGTGTGAGTGTGTGTGTGTGAGTGTGTGTGAGTGTGTGTGAGTGTGTGTGAGTGTGTGTGAGTGTGTGTGAGTGTGTGTGAGTGTGTGTGAGTGTGTGTGAGTGTGTGTGAGTGTGTCTTTGTGTGATTGTGTCTTTGTGTGATTGTGTCTTTGTGTGTGTGTGATTGTGTGTCTGTCTGATTGTGAGTGCGTGTGTGTGTGTGATTGTGTGGTGTGGCAGCACTACTCTGACAGGACTAGCCTCCCAGCGGTGTACATCTTTGGATGTAGATGATTGTCACTGTTGAAGTGATACCCCAACCTTATGTGCAAAAATGGGAAAAAGAGGTTGTGGATGGATGGTTGTGAAGTTATTACCAGTTACACTTACTAGGTGGGAGCACTAAGCTTCAAATTAAACAGCAAACCAAATGCCTTAATGCCCTCCACAACTTTAAGGTGGGGTTCAGTCTAGATGTCCCATGTGTCAGTAAGACGTGTCATGTTATGTAAACCTTTTGGTCTGATCTGCACTCCCCATATGCATTTGTTTCTTGCTTAAAAAAATCCTGATATAAAAAGAAAAAAAAAAAGTGACTGTGTACGTTATTTCTTATGGCTCTCCTGCTGGCTGTACCAGTTCTTATTTGAGCCATACAGCTCATGCTAAAAAGAATCCCAGGAAATTAAATCAGTGTTAAATCGAAGTTCATTTTCCTTCTTTTTTATTCAAGTCCTAGAAAGTTACGTCTAGCTGTACTGTAACATACCATGCTTCTAGATGATTGTGGTAGAAACTAAAAATGCCCACAGAGCAAAAAATAGAGGAAGCAAACCTAAAAAGCTTCCTACTCACCACGCCGGCTGTCACAAGCTATCTGCATGTGTTTCCCCATTTCCTCTTTTTACTTTTATTGCTAATAACAAATCTGTCCTTTTCTATACCACTTTTTAAATGAAGGAAAGAGGCTAGAGTCCTTATTAGTATTGGTATCTTGTAAACTGGGCATCTGCTTCTCCCCTACAGTGGTCTCCATAGCAGCAACATCTCGGTTCTATGATCTGTCCAGTCTGCTGGCAGTGTAAATAGTGTTGTAATCCTCCTTAGGGTCTACAAAAGTTTTGGTTCCTCCAAGCAACCAAATTCTTATTGAAGCTGGATATAACAGCTTGTATCTGAAACCTTTGTTTTTTTGCACATATGTTGAACCCGAATGACAGCAGTCTGCTTTCTGCAAGTAGGAGCTGAAAAGTCCTAGTCTGTGAGCACTCGTAACACTACATTCCAGCTTCAGTCCATGGTTCTAAATTTGAACAACTACTTTCTTTAATAATTTATGTTGTGAATCGAATAATGATCAGCTGAGGAAAACTTTGGTGGGTTCTAAGAGTGGTTCCAAGCAATCTGATGCTCTTTCAATTAAAATCTCACATTCGGGGATTTTTATCCAGCGTGAAAGTTGTTGATTGACAGTACATTTTAATCCCTGCCATCCAGACCCTCAGGTATGCAATTTAACCTTTAATGTTTTTCTCCTCAACCAATCCTAATCTATTCACATCACCAGTAGGAGACATAATTTGGCTTCAGCCACATCAGTGTGCACTTGAAGGCCATTAATCTCCTGAGAGAGAGACTGGAGCATATCCATATTCTCATTAATGATCTTTGTCAACTTGTGAAAGAGATGGATAAGCACATTAACATAATCTTCTAAGTTTGTTATTAATTCTTCTAAATTGAAAAACATCCTTCGGTGTGATCTTCAGAATCCTTCTCCTCTTCCAGTTGCACTTGTGACAAACAGGGTATTAGTTCTACACTCTGCAGGTTTCTTTCATTTTTTTTTTTACCTCTGCTATTAACTCCAGTAAGAGGAGAAAGGCTAGGACTGTGGCAGTGAGGGTCAGAACTTTGAATGTTGGCAGTATGACTGGTATAGGGAGAGAGCTAGCCGATGTGATGCACAGAAAGAAGGTTGGTATATTGTGTGTGCAAGAGACCAGATGGAAGGGGAGTAAGGCTAGGTGTATCAGAGGTGGGTTCAAATTTTTTTATCATGGTGTGGATGGGAGGAGAAATGGCATAGGAGTTATCTTGAAGGAACAGTATGCTAAGAGTGTTTTGGAGGTTTAAAGAGTGTCAGATAGAGTGATGTTTATGAAGCTGGAAATTGATGGTGTAATGATGAATGCTGTTGGTGCATATGCTCCACAAGTTGGGTGTGCGATGGATGAGAAAGAAAAATTTTGGAGTGAGTTGGATGAAGTGGTGATGACTGTACCCAAGGGTGAGAGAGTGGTGATTGGAGCAGATTTCAATGGGCATGTTGGTGAAGGGATTAGAGGGGATGAGGAAGTGATGGGTAGGTATGGTGTTAAACAAAGGAATGCAGAAGGTCAGATGGTAGTGGATTTTGCGAAAAGGATGGACATGGCTGTGGTGAATACGTATTTTAAGAAGAGGGAGGAGCATAGGGTGACATACAAGAGTGGCGGAAGATGCACACAGGTGGATTATATCTTGTATAGGAGGGCCAGTTTGAGGAGATTGGTGACTGTAAAGTGGCGACCAGGGATAGTGTAGTTAGGCAGCATAGGATGGTGATTTGTAGGAAGACTGTGATCAAAGAGGAGGAGTGTGAGGGCAGCACCAAGGATCAAATGGTGGAAATTGAAAAAGGGTAATTGTGAGGTGGAGTTCAGGGATGAGTTAAGACAGGCACTGGGTGGCAGTGAAGAGTTACCAAATAACTGGGTAACTACAGCAGAGCTAGTAAGGGAGACGGCTAGAAAGGTGCTTGGTATCACATCTGGACAGAGGAAGGACGACAAGGAGACATGGTGGTGGAATGAGGAAGTACAGGAGTGTATACAGAGAGAGGTTGACAAAGAAGAAGTGGGATTGTCAGAGAGATGAAAAAAGTAGACAGAAGTATAAGGAGATGAGGTGCATGGCAAGAGAGAGAGATGGAGAAGGCTAAGGATAAGACATATGAAGAGTTGTATGAAAGGTTGGACACTAAGGAGGAAGAAAAGTACCAGTACCGATTGGCTAGACAGAGGGACCGAGCTAGGAAAGATGTGCAGCAGGTAAAGATAATAAAGGATAATGAGGGAAACATACTCACAAGCGAGGAGAGTGTATTGAGCAGATGGAAAGAGTACTTTGAGGGGTTGATGAATGAAGAGAATGAGAGGGAGAGAAGGTTGGATGATGTGGGGATAGTGAATCATGAAGTGCAATGGATTAGCAAGGAGGAAGTAAAGATAGCTATGAAGAGGGTGAAGAATGGAAAGGCTGTTGGCCCAGATGACATACCTGTGGAAGCATGAAGGTGTTTAGGTGAAATGGCAGTGGAGTTTTTAACCAGATTGTTTAATGAAATCTTGGAAAGTGAGAGGATGCTTGAGAAATGGAGAAAGTGTTTTGGTACCGATTTTTAAGAATAAGGGTGATGTGCAGAGCTGTAGTAACTACAGAGGGATTAAATTGATCAGTCACAGCATGAAGTTATGGGAAAGAGTAGTACAAGCTAGGTTAAGAAAGGACATGATGATTAGTGATCAGCAGTATGGTCTCATGCCGGGAAAGAGCACTACAGATGCGATGTTTGCTCTGAGAGTGTTGATGGAGAAGTACAGATAAGGTCAGAAGGAGTTACATTGTGTTTTTGTAGACCTAGAGAAAGCATATGACAGGGTGTCTAGAGAGGAGTTGTAGTATTTTATGAGAAAGTCGGGAGTGTCAGAGAAGTGTGTAAGAGTGGTACAGGATATGTACGAGGGTAGTGTGACAGCGGTGAGGTCTGCTGTGGGAGTGATGGATGCGTTTAAGGTAGAGGTGGGATTACATCAAGGATCAGCTCTGAGCCCTTTCTTGTCTGCAATGGTGATGGGCAGGTTGACTGAGATCAGACAGGAGTCCCCATGGACTATGATGTTTGCAGATGACATTGTGATCTGTAGTGAGAGTAGGGAACAGGTGGAGGAGACCCTGGAGAGATGGAGATATGCTCTAGAGAGAAGAGGAATGAAGGTCAGCAGGACTAAGACAAAATGTGTGTGTGAATGAGAGGGAGGATAGAGGAATGGTGAGGATGCAAGGAGTAGAGGTGGCGAAGGTGGATGGGTTTAAATAGTTCAGAGTAATGGTGAATGTGGAAGAGAGGTGAAGAAGCGAGTACAGGCAGGATGGAGTGGGTGAAGAAGTGTGTCAGGAGTGATTTGTGACGTACCAGTAAGAGTGAAAGGGAAGGTCTACAAGAGGGTAGTGAGATCAGCATTGTTATATGGGTTAGAGACAGTGGCATTAACAAAAAGGCAGGAGTTAGAGCTGGATGTGGCAGAGTTAAAGATGTTAAGATTTGCACTGGGTGTGACGAGGGTGGACAGGATCAGGAATAAGTATATTAGAGGGTCAGCCCAGGTTGGAAAGTTTGGAGACAAAGCCAGAGAGGCAAGATTATGTTGGTTTGGACATGTGCTGAGGAGGGATGCTGAGTATGTTGGGAAAAAGATGCTAAGGATGAAGCTACCAGGTAACAGGAAAAGAGGAAGGCCTAAGATACGGTTTATGGATGTGGTGAGAGAGGACATGCAAGTGGTTGCTGTGACAGAGCAAGATGCAGAGGACAGGAAGAAATGGAAACAGATGATCCACTGTGGTGACCCCTAACGGGAAAAGCCGAAAGAAGATGATGAGTGTAATCTTTAACTACATACTTCCAATTTATGCCTCTGTTCTCTCTCTACCTGTTCAGTGTCTGTCTGCGCCATTAGTAGAAGTCCCCAGGATTTTTGTGTTAAGCCTTAGCTATCATCAGTGTACACACCCAGCAGCATGCACAAGATTTGGTGTCCGGTAAGACTTGAGGAGGTGTCATCCACTTCCTTGAGTGATTTAACCCCCTCCAAGTGCTCTGCCCTTTCCTCCAGAGTGAAAGTTTCTCTGTGGTTTCCAGCCACTACTGAGGATTCTGACATAGAAATGATGCAGAGGGGTGTGTACCTCCCCCTTGCCCATGAAAGAAATGAACAGATGATGCCTCATCACTCCTGCACTTCCCTGATCAGCTCCTTCAGTGCCTTAGCTGCAAGTAGAGCCCAGATAAGCCTACATTGTAGTCGGGACTTTATCCCTCTATGCCAGCAGAGTTGGTATGTATGAAAACATGTCTGTCCATACCATTAAGTATTTTTACTGTTGTGCATATTTCATATGGATGCCTATTACTGATATTAGGAGTATGTAGACTTAGATGTTGGCAAGCTTTTTCTGTTGCCTAGTAGCATGAATTTTGTTTTAACTAAATTAATGCAAAGTTTGAGGGTATTTAACCAGGTATAAATGTTTGAATGGTTTTCACTTTTAGGTTTGCATGAGTCGCTATCTGTCCAAATGAGCATACCGTCTTCATATAAAAAGAAGTTGATAAGGGTGAAGATTTTGGAAATACTATAAAAAGAGTTAAAATTGAGGCCAAAGTACAGGAATCTTGTGGGGGACTCTTGTTGCTGCTTTGAGATAAGATATAGAATTTTTGTTTTTTCATGTGGTGTGTTATGTCGTCTTGAAAACCAATGACTGCCAGTTGTGTTCTGCACAGAAGTGAAGGTGGACTGGTGTTAAGATGAGTGTAGCACAATATTGAAGAAATGTAAGGTATAAACTATGTGATAATGGTGTCCATGAAGGCTGTTAGTTTGGAATAACTGGGGTGAGGTTATACTTCAAAGTTTTTTTTTTTGTTAACGGTTGTCAATAGTGTGGAGGAAACTGAATGTACAGATTGGTAGAATTTGGCAAAGTGGAATGAAAAGTAATTTGCTTTGTTGGTTTGATTAGTCCCAGTCTTGCTGTAATTTAGGAGGATGACATTGCATTCACTTGTTTTTTTCCAGTTAGAGGATTTTTTGCATTTCTTCAGGGAAATTTTCTAAAGTGTCACAGCATTTTGCAGTGTGTGTGTGTGAGTTTTCTTAGGCTGCACAAGAGATTTATTTATTTAATTTAATTTAAATTTTAACTGGTTGGGTGGGACTGTCAGAGAATTCTTTTCAGCCATAACCCAGGCTGAAGGCAGTATATTAAGAAAAAATGTGATTGTATTGTAGCCTGGTTCTTTGGCATGGAACGATGGAACCCTGGCTGAGGCCCAGGTGATCAGGGTTAGATTAGCAGAGTTGATATTGGAGGAGCCAGGCAGGGAAGGGGAGGAGCAAAGTGAAATTGTTTACTTGCCTCGTTTGGAGTGGTGTGGGGTCTGGAAGCTAGCATATACTTGGGGAGCTCATTAGATGGTGTGACCTCTCTGGCAGAGATCGGCGACCACCACTAATTTTACAGGAAGGAGGGACAGGCCTACTTGGAAAGAATATGCATTGTGAAAGTGAGGAGATGTCCTCTGCTGTCAGTCCATTGCACACTCCTACCTGGTGCTTCACAAAGTTCATAAGGGAGTTAAGGCATTGTTGTTGTGTCTTTCGGCTTTACCCGGTTAGGGGTCACCACAGCGGAACTCTGGTCCGCTAATGATTGGCAGTAGATTTTTACGTGCTGGCTTGCCGGGCCTAACGCACAACCTTCAATGAAGGAACGCCCATTCACGCATGTCGCCACACAGAAGACGCTCTGAGAATCGAGCGGGCAAAGTCTAACTGTGAGGCGACAACGCTACCACAGCACCACCACTGCAGTATAAGGGAGTTAAGGCATAAAAATAAAAAAATCTCAAACAATCCTTAATGTCAGTGAATTCCCCTCCCAGTTGATCTTCACCTTGATGAATTAATGGACTTATTGGCTTGGAGCTGGCTGGCCATTGACCAAGGCAAAGAGAGAAGAAAAATGATTATATTTTGTTAAATAGCTATGTAATGATCAATTTAAGTCTTTTTAGGGCCCCATACCGTGTTCCAGCCATCAGCCTACCCCTTGGCCCATTTTTTGTTCATCCATCTACGTAAAGCAGAGTTCATCCCAAACCTTATTCAAAATAAACCTTAATTATTGGATGGCAAATCACAAATTCACCCCTGGTCTGGACCCATGTCTCTGGACAGAGGTCAACAGTAAGTACATTAATCGCCAGCTAGCATACCCTTCCCCACATAACCCTTAGCAACCTTTTTATTAACAATACCCCACCATGTAGGTGTCTAAGGAACTCTGGGACAAAACTGGGTTGGGTTGCATGGCTAAGCTTGTAAAGACCCTGGTGGTCGTTAGCTTAGTGTAAATCTATGAACTATGTAAAGTGAGAGCAAAATGGACTGTTTGTTCTACTTTGGGGCAAGAGCTGATCATGGGAAGTTATGATTGGGGGTAGCCATCAGGGGCTTTTTCTATATGTTACTAACAACTCAGTCCATGTGATGGTGTGTAACACAATATGCAGTACTGTGCTTTTCTATATGCACACTGTTGGTGATGCCTGGATACATCTTATGTTTTTTGGCAAGCCACCCCAAACATACCGTGCTGGCTACTATCTTATGTACTACTTGCACCAAGCTTCCACAAAGTGGCGGTAAGTACTGCAGAATTGACCACATCCTTCCCCCAGTATGTACAAGCTGATAGCAGCCACTAACTCCAGCCCTGCCCCATGTGACTCCTCCATCACTCAAGCTGTTTATTAAATTCATGTTGTCTGGGTAGTAGTCAGGGTTTTATCTGCTTGCACCATACAGCTGGGAAATAAGCAGTTTGAGTCATTGACATTATACTTTGATGTTTTGGAAATGTCAGTTTTAAATGAATACCAAGCTTTATCCTTTGTTCTGTTTTTCTTTTTCATTTTTATTTATAATCTGGGATATGAGAACAGATTTGATTCTTCTAGGGCCAGTTAGAATGTACTTGTTTTGAAAGTAATGTATCATTTTCTTACTAAAGCACAATACTCTGTTTTAAGTAAAAATGTTGGTTCATCATTTTGTCCCAGCTTCATATGTTTGGAGTAATAAATTTATTTTTAATTTGTTGCTGAGGTAAAGCACTGATCTCAATGGATCAGTTTCAGTCTCAGCTCAGAGAGGACCATGCCAGGAATACAGATTAACTTGGATAATATAGTAGTTAAAATTAGATGTATGGATTTTTTTAATAGTTTGGGTAGGGGAGATAGTATAGCGATGGGACAGAAATTGGAAATGTCATAGTACTTAGAGTTGTAATGGATTTTTTTTTCCAGAGGGTGGGGTTGTAGGATTCAGTGAGGGATTGGTTGATGTGTATACTGACTGGATAATTTATGGCATTGGCAGCAAATTTTATGTACTCTGGTGGGAGGTTGTCAGTGGAGGGAAGAACAAGGTTTTAGTTTGAGGAGTAACCTATGTATGTGGTGAGTGAGTATAGGCTGGAGAGTAAGGAGAGAAAGATGTTGGTGAGTTGTGGTTGTGTCCTATGGAAGATGGGAAGAAGAGGAGGAGTGTTTTGTAATAGTTTGGGCAGGGCTGGGGTTATGCATGAGGTGAGAGTTTGAAAACTTGTTGGAAGGATTGAGCAGGTTGAGTACACTGTCTTTTTTTTTTTTTTTTTTTTTTGCCATTCTTGTCGGGCTTCGTCTCTTACTAGTATATCTTTGGTGGCCTTGGTTAGCCAAGGCAGCGTGATTGTTTTTTATTCTTTTAGTGCAGTTGGGGTGGGGGGCTAGATTGTTAAGAGTATCTAGGAATGTTTTGTTGAAGTGGCTAACTGCATCATCTAATGGTAGGGATTTCTAGACTATTTTATAGAGTTTAGTATTTAGTTAAATTGTTGTTGATTGAAGTTGGACAAATTACAGGAGGGTTTATAGATGTGGTTTTTGGTGGTGTGGGTTATGGTTCTGTTAGTATAGGTGGTCACTTAAATTATTAGGTAGAGTTCTGGAGTTGGTGTATTTGTGGGGATATGACACCTAGGATTCAGTCAAATGTAGTTCCTTGGCCTTTATTTTATGAAATTCTAGTTGGAGCAGAGAAGTTGAGTAAAACCGTATAGGTTTAAGCTGTTGGTGGTGTAGTTGGGGTTTAGATTTTTCCAATTTATGTTAGTATCCCCCATGATGATGGTTTCGTTGGGTATGTGTTGGGAGATCTAGGCTAGGATGTGTTATAATATGGGGATGTTATTCCTTGTGATGTATATAGGACTGTGATGCATAGTTGTTTGGTATTATTGATTTTCAAGGAGGCTAAGAGAGTTTCAGCAGTACAGGAGAAGAGGATTGGTTTTAGGATATGGGAGTAGAATGAGTGTTAGGATAGATTAGTGCTACACCTCCCCCTTTTTGAGTTTAGTCTGCTCTAATTGTGTTATAGCCTGCTGAGCGTAGTTCAATATCTTTAATATATGGCTTGAACCATGTTTCAAGTGAATGCAAGTACATCATGAGAGTGCTGGGTTAGCCATGCATGGAGTTCTGTAGTTTTGTTGCAGATGTTACACAGGTTGAGTGATTAAAAGTAGATTTTTAGTGGAAGAAGTTTTGGAAGAAGTAGGGTTAGAGGATGGACCTGGATTGGGATGGATGTTGCCACATTGGGCTAAGTAGGGGTCTATTTTTGTGTCGTGGTTGAGAAGGGTTATTTAAATACTTAATTTTGTGATAAGTGGGGGTGTAGGTTTAGGTGAGTCATGTAGAATTTTCAGCTTGGTGAGTAATGCTATGCTGGAATTGTAAAGAATGGATGATTTAGTAGAGAAGGTATCTGTTTTTGTTCATAGGGAAGTATTAAATGTGGAAGTTTTTTCTGTTAAGAGGAGGTTCTGGGTGCTTAATGATATGTGTGTGTGTGTGTGTGTGTGTGTGTGTGTGTGTGTGTGTGTGTGTATATATATATATATATATATATATAAGACGAGTGAGAGTTAGGGAAATGAGGGGCTGTGATAGAGTTATAGTGAAATGCTAGAGAGTTTAATTGGTGGTAGGGAATATGAGTGAGTGAGTGTGGTGGGTTAGGTTGGTGGATGATGTAGAGTGATAAGGTGTGGGATGAAATTGTGTTAAGATTTGTTTAATGATTGTTAATGAGTATAGGATTAGGTGGCCAGTAAAAAGAATGATGCAATAGGACAGAGATTATTGATAAGGAGCGATTGGGTACAAGAGATGCAAGGGGGAGGGGTTAAGGTTGGTATAAATGTAATTGATGTGCGGTGTGTGGGAATGGGGGTAGGGTAGAGGAGCAGAGTGAGCCTGAGCGTAGCAGGCTGGCCCTGGTCTAGTATCTCACTACAAAAACAAACTGGGTATGTTTGAAGATGGAAAGTACTACAGGAAGAGGATTAGAAAATAAAGATGGCTGGTTATGAGTAACAGTTGTAGGCTGAAGTAGATAGTAAGCAGAAAGAAAGTGTGCTGGCTGGGAGAAAGTGTGAACAAGGAGTAGAAGGACTAGCGATAATTATGGAAAATTGGGAGTGCAAATGGAATGAAGGACTAACAAATTTCTAGGAGTCCCTAAAGAACAACCTGCGACACGGAAGTTTATTTTGGGCTTAAGTTAGACGAAAAGAAGGGAGAAGAAAGGGGGCTAGAGTAGGGGATGATGTACGAGAGGGGCCTTTTGGTTAGAATAGGACAGCAAAAGTAGAACACTAAACTACTGGATACACATATGTTAATATTAGGGAGATTATTCTTGAAGTGAGGATTGTATGTCTAGTAACAAATTGATGTTTACTTTCTACTTGCACTTGTTTTTTTCGCAAGAACTCTGAGAGATCACCTGGAATAGTGAGAGGTCAGTGAAGGGTGTGTTACCTGATTAAAAAAAGGGGAGAAAGGTAGAGATTGAAAAGTATAGATTAACCATGAGAAAGGCTATAACACAAAATGGCAATCATGCATGAGTATAACAAAAATACATTGCTTAAATTTTACATCATACAGATTACAAGATTACAGCAGTTTTTGAGTAGTCAATGGAAATTGTTAAACCGAATTGTATTAAGTAACATCAGTCGCCAGTCATGGATTCAAATTCAGTGTCCAGTGTTCATGCAAAAACATAATCATTAATCACTGTTTAAATATGTACTTTTGCAGAGAAGAGGCAGTTTTTGGTAGCTGATGATCACTGCAAATCAACTCAGAAATCACTGCATGCCATGCTAAAATGTATCCTCAGCATTAACTCTGCTTTCACCAAGTCTGTGTTTAATTTTTCTGCTGTTGAACCAAAGTTTATTCATTATGCTGAAAACACTCTCACAGAAAGCATTTGAGACTGAGATTGACAGAATGGATGAAACAATATGAAGCAGTTGAATGTCATTTGGAGAGTACACTAAAAAACTTTACCCACCTATCACTGACCTGTATCATTGACTGTACAAATGTCAGTCTAGCTTTTTGAAGAATGCAAAATTCTACATACAGCTTGTGAAAACCCTCCACTGGACTAGTAATTAAGGAGCCTCAATCCTTACTACTGGCACCAGTGGGGGACGTATATTGGGAGGACAACAAATACACACACAGTATTTCCAGATGCAGCTTTCTGCATCAAGTGCAGTTTCCCTTAAGAGCACACAGAGACCACAGTCAGTCTGGGGTTGGTTTCTCCTTCTTTCTCCAGATCCCCAGTAGAACTCCCCAGTGGCACAGCCTTTGAGTTGAGATCTCTGCTGAGTGGCCAAGCCAAGACTTCTAGCACCCTCTCTGTCCAAACAGTGCTTTGTGTCCTTGCCCAATAGCTGACACACACACAGTCTTTGAGGTTTGATTTTATATTTATATATATATATATATATATATATATATATATATATATATATATATATATATATAGGTTTACTAGCTATGCCCCCTTCTACCCAGACTTTAAGGTAGTTATCACTGACATCAAACAACTCCTTATCAGCTACTTTAAGACCCTTAACAAAGGGTGTATAATCTTAAGAGCCAGGCTATCAGGAGTGGCCCACACAGTCTCACCAAATAAATATGCAAGTATTCTCAAAACTTAAATATCTCTGCACAGATCAGCCACAATGAAAGGTTTAACTATATTTAATAATAAAAAAGAACAAAACAATACTAAATATATATTTACAGTGACATCAGAATTCAAAACCACATGAAATATTTAAAACAACATTGCTGGACAGTCTCAAATAAATAAAGAAAAATATCTAAACTTAGCTTCACTGTATTCCTGACTATATCTAACAGAATTATACTATTCCCTAGAAACTTCATATAGAGCAAGGCAGATGTGTGGTGAATGGATCTTGTTGCCAGGTCCAAGACAGGATACAGACTACCCTGTCTCTCTGAGACTCAAATTAATATCTCAAATATTACTGCTGTCATCTAACTCTATCCTAGGTAAAACCCGAGTGCTAAAAGCTAGTAGTATTTAGCATCTACCTGTGAAAATACATAGACCTCAGATGTTTGGCAGATGCTTAACTCATAAAACAATTAAATTCCTTCATGTTTTCAAAACTAGTAATTAGTTCACTCTGGAGGCAATACAAAAAGCTTCTCAGCACAGACTCTGTCTCTAGCTGCCTTGAAAACTGAAAGCTACCATCTGTTATTGCGTAGCATAGGGCATACCTTCGTTGAAGGTTGTACGTCAGGGCTGGCAACTCGGTACATAAAAATCTGCTGCCAGTCATTAGCGGACCGGAGTTCCACTGTGGCGACCCCTAACCAGGAAAAGCCGAAAGATACAACAACAACAACATAGTAATTTAATTTCAGCTATTTTTCTGAAGTTAACCGCCTGTATTCCAGTTTCCACTGTTAAAATATATGCATTTAAACTGTTACAATAGTGCATGTACATTTCTGTTCTATTCCAGTAGAGCACACTGTGGTCACATTTTAAGCAGAAGCACTTTTGTAAAATATCTTTTCAACACACATCTGTACAAACCTAGTTTGATATACACATGACATACAGTTGTAACACAAGCATCTTATATAAATCATGTTGTTATTCATGAATGACACAATTATTTACAAAATTCCAAATAGCTGTGCTGGCAGTATCTTCTTTCATGACACAACTTGTCAATATCAACAGTTATGTTTTTAATATGTTCAAGTATTGTCAACATTTCCTGCCACTGGATGTCATGTCTAATGTGAGAACAGTAAAATGCTTGAAAATGGATTTATCATAGTTATACTGTTTCTGCAAATATGACAATCAAAAAATGAGTTGCTTCCTGTTCAAATTTTCATTTCATTTCTGCACTCACCGCATCAGAATGTAGTAGTTGATAGGACAATGAATCATAGAATTTGTCCCTTTGACGTTGTTGCAGCTTGCATGTCACACTTTCCATAATGGTGTGCAATTTAGCAGCTGTAGTTGCATTTGAATCCAGGCGTTGGACTGCATCATCAAAAACAGTCATAACATTGTGACTCAGGTAGAGCGAACACTGAGGTAGAATGTTATCACTGTCACAGGAAAACTCACCCCATAGCAATGCTGCAACTTTGTCTTGACTTTGAGATGTAAAGTAAGATTTTAGTGTTGGCCAACATAACTATGTCAGTAGCAGGTAGGAAGTTAACCAATGCGTGGGCACAAGGCGTAGCAGTTCGCAGTATTCCATTTGCAAAAAAAATCAAAGAATTCCTTAAGTTCATCAGATTGTTTTGGCCCCTGTCGAAAATGAATTGTAAGTTTTGATAAATGATTCAACATTAAAACTGAATGCCTTTAAATCAAACTTCACACAGTTGTTGAGAATATCACATTTGCAATTTGCTTGTACCAAATTTTTGTTGACAACATGCACCTTCTGAAATATTGACACATGTTTTCCAAAGTTTACATATGCATTGTCTGTACTGTATGAGCTGACCGAATCTAAACACAGGCTATTAGCTGCAATGATGTCTTTAATTCTCTCAGCAATTGCCGTACTGGTTTCATCATTATCTTGATAAAAATCTGAGTCCATACTTCACACCTTCAGTTCTCGAGAAGTAGCGAACAGTCAAAGGAAATGACTTCTTATTGGCTTTGTTCTAAGCATCTGATCCATTTCCAAAATAAGTCAGACTTAACATGATGCAAAATTCTTACACTTTCAGGCCCAGTATGTTTTCAGAGTAATTTGTTGCTTTTGTACGATCACATAAAATTTTAAAAGCTATGGTTGAATCAGGGAATAGTTTTGCAGATGCTTGTTGCCACAGCCCTGACTTTTGTAATTGTGGTGATGCATAGCGCCATGATACATAGTGGTTAGTTCTGCTACAATAACACTGTCTTCTTCCAGCATTTTTTTTCCCAAACAAGAAACACAGAAACCGCATGAGACTGCTTTTCTGTCATTACCGCATTCTTGTACTTGGATGACTCAGCATGTGTCGTAATGGCCTTCTTCCCCATGTATTTAAAAGCAAAGGACTGTTGACAGAGTGTGCAGTTTGCCATGTTATTTTTTAATGTTAACAAAAAGATAACCAACAAATGTTCTGACAGCTTCAGAATCACCAATAAGTGTGCGACCACCTCTAGTTTCATAAAAGAATATATTTATTCCACATCAGCGAATAAAACCACAGGTTGTATACACAGTAAAAAGTTAAGCGCTGTCACCCACAGCACAGTGGGCTTCATCAGAACATAGTAGTTACACTGAATTCACCCTATATTTAAAAATTGGTGCCAAATTACAGCCGATATTAAGCTTTTAAACTTAACTTTTAAACCCGTACCTACATAATTATTGGCACCAACTGTCTAGCTCTAATCTGCCATATCCATAAAGGCACCACACAATAACAGAACAAAAATAACATTAAAATAGGTGATTCCGAGGCTGTTAGAACATTTTTTAATGTTTGTTGTTTATCTTTCGGCTTTTTCCCGGTAAGGGGTCGCCACAGCAGAACTCTGGTCCGCTAATGATTGGCAGTAGATTTTTTTACGAAACGCCGAGGTGCCAGCTCGATGCCCAACCTTCAAAGAAGGCACACCCATTTACGCATGCATGTCTTTCGAACGCTACCCAACCGCGAAGAGGACATGCAGACTCCACACAGAAGGCACTCCCAAGCCAAGCTGAGAATCGAACGGGAGAACCTCTTGCTGTGAGGTAACAACGCTGCCACCATACCACCGCGGCATATGTTAC
This sequence comes from Protopterus annectens, assembly GCF_019279795.1. Taxonomy (NCBI): domain Eukaryota; kingdom Metazoa; phylum Chordata; order Ceratodontiformes; family Protopteridae; genus Protopterus; species Protopterus annectens. Next base: position 541,770,027 of record NC_056727.1, read on the forward strand.
TTTTTAATAACCTTGAAAAATCCTCGGTGATCCACTCTTGCTTGAAAACACACAGCCTTCTCTTCTTTCTCTTAGGGGTGTCCATGTAAATCAGAATTATCCAAATACCATGATTTCTGACTTTTTATAATACTCTTCCCCTCTTTTTTTACTAATTGTTACCAATCACATTGTATATATTATGACGGTTTATGAAATATAGTAGTACTGATAACATGATTAAGCATGTACATCACACATAAGGAGCCATGGGCTTGCTGTGCCTTCTGCCAGAAAGTAGATGCAGTACAATCACTGCACCAATCAGGGCATTGTGTAACTTTCATTTATTTCATTTATTTAAACCTCCTGTCTTTGCTTACAGTGCTCTCTTGACTAATAACTTTAGATCCAATTCCTGTAATACCTTTACATGTGCTCTCTCTCCCTTTGTCATACTCTGTTTGATTTCAATCTTATTTCTCCTACCTCCTATATCTATTCCTGTTATTTTCCCCTAACAATTGCCTATTCTCACTCTTCCCTTCCCCCTCCTCCTTATCCACTATTTGAATGTTTCTCTTCGATATGTGCTTTTTGAGTAAGTAATATGCAACTATCTAAACTCATTCACTTTTAAACTGTCTGCAGATTTTAAAGCTACTTGATATTGTACTTGTTTTATTGATGGTGCATGTGCTTATCTTGTATTACTGATGATATGTGTGTATTATTCTACATGTCATGTATATTAATAATTATATTAATTTGTGTATTAACATTTATTTATTTATTTTACATTTGTTAACCAGGAAAGTCCAAATTGGAACAAGCCAATTTTCAGCGGAGGGCTGGGGAGAAACGCTCCAGACGCATGTCTTTGTAACGTGAGAGGAAACTGGAGCACCTGGAGGAAACCCACATGAATGCAGGGAGGACATGCAGACTTAGCACAGAAGGTACCCCAGCGAGAATCAAACCAGAGAACCTCTTGCTGTGAGGCGACAACACTACGGCTGCACCACTGTGCTGTCCATTGTTAAAATAATGCTCAGTTCCCACCTATGTATATGTATCTACTGTTGTACTTGTGGTGCTTTTCTCCCCGGGCCTCCATTGAATGTGGATGAAATTATCCAGTCAGACTTTCCCAGTAAGCCTGTAGATTCATAGTTGATTACTGGGGTAATGGCACAAAAGCCTTTACAAACCTAGCCAGTAATACCCAGGATATGACAGTATTATATCTTAATTCCCCAGATATGGGATAGGGTAGTATCAGGGTAGTGGGTCTTTGGATGTTGGAACCTGGAGTCATTTTACAGACTGCCTTTGTCCATAAGGGACATGGGCAGTACCCCAGAAGTGAATTTGTGGTTCCCTATCCATTTATCCAAATTCTTTCTGAAGAGAGTGAAGGACAGGCATTGTTTTATGAAGATGCAAAGTTTATTCTGTAGATGAGGTAGCCTTTGGGATATGAATCTGTCTCTCTAGCAAGTTCTGTTAGAGTAATAAATAAGGTTCAGGTCCATGGAACGTGTTATCTTTGTATAATTTTATGTGCAAATATGTCACGTTTTTATCAGGGCATGCTTTGAGGGTCAGGCATAAGTCCCCTCTTAATAAACAATATGAGACGGAGTAAAGGGATAGGGCTTTTAGTCAGTCTTTTATTAGGAACTTCTGGGGCCACTCTAGTTGGTGTAAATGCCTGGTTAGGTACATGCAGAAGGAACCATTGTACTCTATTATGAGCCTGATGAGGGTGCAGTGCAATGGTGCTATGACTTCCTTTGATCTTGATGCCTTGCCTTTACTTATAAGTTGAGTGACACAGAAGGATTTCCTCACTACTATAACTAATCTAGTCGTGTAAGAGTTTATCTGTCTGTATTCCTGGGTTCTTCACTACTGGGTCTACTTTTAGGGGTGTGCTATCAATGCTATAATTTGCAGGGATATCCGGTTTACCTAAAGGTATTATGCATTTTTTTTTTTTTTTTTTGTTTTTGCATTTAGTCACAAACAATGCTTTTGGCACCAGTCGTTAGTCATTTTTAGGCCTGTTTGTAGGATGTCAACATCATGGGGGATTCAGTGATTGCTTACAGTTGTCAGCAAACTTGGTGAGCCAGAGGCTCCCAACATTGTCTTTCACTTCAGATATGTATAAAACAAACAGGAGCATTCCCATCACTGAGCCCTGTGGGATAATGCTAGTAACAGCTTTCTTATCGGAAGTGGATTCACATATCTGGGCAACATGTGTCCTGTCAGTGAGTCAGTTGGCTAGCCATCTGACGATGTAGGGGTTTATGCCTAACTCAGTAAGTTTACCTATGATCCCGGAGTGGATATCTTAATGACAATGAGATAATTCACTGAATGGTCCATTAAAAGTGATATGTATTGACACTGTCCCAAACATGTCCAAAACTAGGTTCTCTGTTTACAGCCAAGCTCTACAAAAAAAAAAAAAAATAACACAAATGAAAATGTGTAACTGCTGATGTTATGTAGTCCTATCTCGCCTACATTCCTACCCGTGGGTTCGGAGCCGAATATCGTCTCCGACTCTGCCGATTTTTACTAGCTCAAAGTCTCTCATTGGCTGGGCTAAGAGGGTATCCCATGGTGCACTGCTCCATATCCCCAGATCTCATTTGCCGCTTGTGTAGCTCGGACGTGGTTTCGCTTGGCTGTGGCTAAGTACCTTCTTTTTGCTATTTCTCTTTGAGAAATTTGTTAGTTCATACACAAAAGCTATTTTGATAGGTATTTCTTGTTGCTGTCGCTGTGCTTGAGTGTGATAGTTGTGTTTTTTGGTATCCCTAACTGTTCCAGTGGGCTAGGCCCGTTTTAGAGGACCTACTCCTCCCCTCTGTTGTTGGATATACCTTTTTGTGTGATTGCGTTTTTTCTGTGTATACCCTAGAAGAACCATTTCAGTTAGAGGTTCTTAGAGTGTGTCTAGTACTGTGTTTCTGAATAAATTGATATTAAAGGAAATGTCTAAGGACTGACGTCAGGGAAGAAGCGTCAGCAACCGATGCCGGACCAAGACTTGGAAACTCGGGCCGACTGCGGGGACCGCCTGACGGCAGAATAACCCAAGTGTGATGACTGCATCAGGGTGAACACTCGAACATCTACATTTATTGTAGGTACAAAACTGTACTTTCTTGGTACCCAGAAAGGACAAGGCCTGGAGACCAATACTGGACCTATCTATTCTGAACACATTCCTGGATATACCAAAATTCAAAATGTTAACTTTGCAGCAGCTTCTGCCCATGCTGGGCAAGAATGCTTGGCTTGTGACTTTAGACCTAAAAGAGGCATACTTGTATGTCCCAATCAGACAATCATGCAGAAGATACCTCCGATTCAAGACTGGCTCAATACATTACCAATTCTCTGCACTGCCCTTTGGCTTATCTACTGCATCCAGGGTCTTTACAAAGTGCCTGGCACCAGTAATTGCACCCTGCAGACAAAGAGAAATACAAATATATCCTTACTTGGACGACTGCCTAATTCAAGCAGAGAATAAGGACATTCTTTTACAGCGTCTGGCATTTGTGAAAAGACTTCTAACATGCATAGGGTACACAGTCAACGAAAATAAATCAAAACTAGTACCCTCTTAAGAGATAATATTCCTGGGTGCAAGCTTAAATGCAACTGCCAGATGGCTTATCTCACACCAGACAAACAAAGGCAACTGGCTACCTATTTCAAGATGATGGCAACAAAGGCCCAGTTATCTGCAAGAAAAATTCTGCAGGCTTTGGGCTTCATGGCATCATGCATCCTACTAATTCCATATGCAAGGCTCCATATGAGGAAACTTCAATGGTACCTAAAAAGTATTTGGACTCAACATTGCCACAGCCTGGAGACAATGATTACTCTCATTCCCTGCCTGCAACAGGAGTTTCAATGGTGGGCGAAGGCTTGTCACCACAACAAGGGACAGGCATTCACATTACCCCCAGTCAGGCAGACACTAACAACGGATGCATCAGATTATGCCTGGGGGGCCCACATGGCAGGAAGATGCATTCAGGGCGCATGGTCCTCAAACCAAATGCATCTACATATCAATCAAAAAGAGATGCTTGCTGTTCAAAATGCCCTGACAGCCTTCAAGGACCGTCTTCATCCGGGACAACTACTGATAGACAGACAACACCACGGTCATGTGGTATATAAACAAGCAGGGGGGCACACATTCTTAACCCCTTTGCAGACTAGCCATGACTTTGTGGGACACAGCATTGACTTACCAAGTACATCTGCAGGCACAATTCCTGCCAGGAAAGGAAAATACTCTGGCAGATGAACTTAGCAGAAACCTCATGGATCTCCATGAGTGGCAGCTGGATCCACAAGTCTTCAGCATGGTAACAAGGAAATGGGGATGCCCGGACATAGATCTATTTGCCTCCCCTCAACTACCAACTAAAAGGATTCTGCACAAGGACTTATCACAGACAAGCATAGAAAATGGACGCCCTATCAGTATATGCCTTTCTTCCACTGCCACTCCTCCCCAAGATGCTCCTAAAGGTCAGACAGGAGAAGCCAAAGATGATACTGATTGCCACAGACTGACCCCGCCAGTACTGGTATCCAGTCCTAAGGAATTTGTCTCAATGCCTAGCTTGGACCTTACCTCAAATACCCCCATCTACTGTCCCAGCAAAACAATCAAATCCTGCACAGCCAACTCAGGACTTTAAACCTGGCAGCATGGCGGATAATGTAATCATACAAAATACACCTCTCAGTAAAGCTGTGATGAATGTCATTTTGGAAGCCAAAGGGCTTATTACTAGAAAATCTTATGCTGGAAAATGGAAAAGATTCTGTGCTTGGAACCAGGCACAAAGAACTGTTACAGCTGTACCAAATATTCTTCAGATTTTGCAATACTTAACTGAGATGCTGGTCAAAGGCCTATCTTTTTCATCAATTAAAATTCATGCCTGTGCCATTTCGGCTCATTACAATACAGAGCCACCAATCTTTTCTCATCCTTTATTAAAGCAGTACCTCAAAGGAGCCAAAAATTTAAGGCCTCCAAGAAGATCACCAATACCTGCGTGGGACCTCAACTATGTCTTGGAAAAACTAACCCTGCCTCCTTTTGAGCCAGCTGCTACTGCTGATATAAAGTTTTTATCTTGGAAAACAGCTCTGCTCCTAGCAATGACTTCTGCAAGACAAGTTTCAGAGCTACAGGCACTCATGGCTGTGGAACCTTTTATCATGTTTTATCCAGACAGGGTTTCTCTGAGGACAAACCCGACATTTATGCCTAAAGTGGTGTCCAGTGTGGCTCTTAACCAAACTATTCATCTGCCAACGTTTTATCCAAATCCACAGAACAATGGGGAGAGAATTCTGCATTCCTTGGACGTACACTGATAGCTTAGATTCTACTTTGACAGAACCAGAGCTTTCAGGAAGACAGAGCAATTAGTAGTGGCATATGCTGCAGGATCACAAGGAAAGGCTATCTCAAAGCAGACTATTTCAAAGTGGATAGGCCACTGCATTCATTTCTGCTATTTTCAACATGGCAAGCCAGTGCCTACAGGCATTAGGCCACATTCAACCAGAGCTGCAGCCACTTCAGCAGCCTTTCTCAGGGGAGTACCAACCAAAGACATTTTAGAGGCTGCTACTTGGAGTTCAGTGCACACCTTTACAAGCATTATCATCTGCCACTCTACTCTAAATCCAGGGCAGGCTTTGCCACTGCAGTTCTGCAGGACCTCGTAGCCGCTCCTAATGCTGTTTAGCTCCAGCCTCCCAACCATAGCTTTGGGACTCTACCCAAATGTAATGACTGCAACAGTGAAACACGAAGAACATAATACAGTTGTGTACACTTACCATAAATGTAGATGTTCGAGTGTATTCACTGTTGCAGTCCAGGTTACCCACCCACCATCCCCCGTTTTTCTGCTGGAACTTGTCTTTCCTTTTCTGATTTATACAACCTATGTGGTGTATTTGCTTGTAGATGAAGGTAAAGTTTATATTGGTGCATGTATTTATATAAATATATATATATATATATATGTATATATATATATATATATATATATATATATAAATTTTGGCTACCCTTTTAGGGGGCACCTGACATCTGGGGCAAGAAAAACCTGAAGAAAATGGCGTTGGCTCCTTCTTTTATACCCCTGACGACCTGACATCAGGGAAGGGGCGACAGCAGCCGACGCAGGACCCAAGACTTTGGAATTCAGGCTGGCTGAGGGCAACCTGCCAGCAGGATTACCCAAATGTAATGACCGCAACAGTGAATACACTCAAACATCTACATTTATGTTAAGTGTACACAACTGTACTTTGTCTGTCTTGCTGTCCACTCAAGAACCTATTCATTTCCTTACACCAAGCCTTCTCTTCATCATCGGCACTTACAAATGTTTGCAATACATAAACTCTTGTGCATGGGTTGCAATCATTATACTACTGTATACTGGGAACATGTCTTATGTTATTGAAATGTTTGCCTTACTGTAACCCGTCACTTACATGTGAATAGAGCTATGAAGCTTGGCCCACTGGAACTCTGTCTAAAAGAGGCTGTTAGCCCAATCTGACCAGTACGGTCAGCCTTGATTCTCAACACATCTCCAGAAGATATAGTACATTACCTCTCATAATGTGCATCTAATGATTAAAATATACAACATTAACAAACAACTTCAGCAAGGAAGCTCACAGCATGGTCCAGTACTGTTACTGTACACTTATTTTGATGTGTTACTGTGGTTCTGTGTTGTTTACCATTAGTTTCATAACTGGCTGTGTACCAGGACACTTTCATTAGTGAACAGTGAGGAACATGGACTTTGAAGTCTCATATTTGTGATACTGTTGAGAGATATGCAGTCATCAAACATCAGCACATATATAAAGGGTAGACAAAAAATGAAAACCAGTGGATACATCAGTTGCATAACTCTCAACCTTCCATCTGCAGAATGTAGAACACTGTGTCTCATTATGTGGAATTAAATGTGTAAAACGAGGACTACTTATTAACAGCTTCAACTGCTATGCTGATAACATAGTTAAATGTCACTTGGTACTTATAAAAAGTTCTTTGGCTGAATTAATATGATTCAGTATTATTAATTATCATGGATATTGTTAAAAACATAATAGTGAATGAGTTAACAGACGGTTTCAGTGTAGAACAGTGTGGGACATGGAGTTTTTCAGACTAAAAATGAAGAACATTCATTTTAATAAAGTACACATTAGCTGTATGAGCAGTTGTTAAATTTTTGTCACATTTGCATTGTTACATTTTCAAATTTACAATAATTGTCAGTAAACCTCTAAACTTCATAGCGCCAGAATTCTGGACAAAGTTAATGGGGGACAAAGTAAAGGAGCAATTTTAGATATTACTGAAACTCACTTAAAGTGGAACTAACAGGTGTTATATCAACATCCATCTTAGCAAAAATAAGAATTATGAAAGTGTAATGCCTGGCAATTGACTATGATCCTTACTTATTTAAACAGAATTAAAAAAAATGTACAAGGAAAACAGCAAAAATATGGTCCAAAATCGGGTACATCATGCAAATTTGAAAGGTATGCAGAGCTGTCACCTTGGTTCAAATACACACACACACATATTGTACGTACATACACAATACAAAATGCATATGTGACAATGTGTTCCATAATTAAAGCCTCAAAAGCAATGTCTGGCACTTCACAGAGCTAATAAGAAATTATAGCACCTACTCAGAACCCAGTACTAGCAAAAAAATTACATTCAAACTTTAGACATATATGGATACATATATAACCTAACTATAAACAGTGTGTGTGTCGAATGTGTATATCCTGCTTGCAAATAAAACTTTATGATGACCTGTATTGGTATAATTAAAGGGTATATATCATAAGAGCAAAAGTTCAAAAGAACGAACGCTCAGACATCGAAAAGGCACAAACATTGAATGTTATAATGTGGGGGGCTGCGCCCTCCACACCCCCTACTAAATATATATTCCAACTCTGAGGTCGCACTACAGTGAGCAAAAGGCAAATATTCCTATCCTCACTGTACTGCGACCCCAGAAAATGTTTCGATGTCCGGCATTTTCGATCATAAGAGCGTTTGTTTTTTTGAACTTTCGCTGTTATGATATAGACCCATAATTAAAACCTCAAAAACAATGAGCAAGTACTGCACAGAGAGAACAGGAAATGAAACTGCCTATTCAGTCACAGAGGACAAAGCCAATTTACAAGCAGAAAAATTAAGCTCAAACTTCACTCCCATCTCCCTGACAACATTCCCAGATCACATGCCTTTATATGTGCTGCTTCCCCAAATTTCTCAATAACAAATCCTCAAGGCATTATCCAAGGCCAAGAACACTGCCTTAAGATCTCTTGAGGGGGTGTTTATGCCAGCATTTGACTTGAGGATATCAGGATGCTTACTGGCCATCCTTAAAAAGGAAGTCTCAAACACTCTATAGAGGTTATTCAATATCAGCTTCCTAACAGGCTATATTTAAAAGGAATGGAGGACAGACACAGTCATCCACCTGCACAAACTGCCTCAACTGAGCCAGGTAATTATAGAGCCATAAGTCAGATGAGCCTGTTCTGTAAGGTTATGGAAAGAATAATTTTAAAATTAATAAAAAAGGACATAACCTACTAACCCTTGACATAAGCCATTTCAGATTTGTCAAGAGCAAAACCTGATTGCTCAACCTGGTTGACTTCGAGAAAGTTACTGAAGGAATAGATGAGGGAAAATCAGTACATAGCACATATCAAGACCTCACTAAGGCATTCAAAACCATTCCATACTTTGGTATTAATAAATTCTCCCAGCTAGGTGTCAATCCCCATGTAACTTGATGGATAGTAAATTGGTGGCTGTCTATTGAAATGTCAGCACTCAGAATGCTGAGTGTTGACATGCTAAAAAAAACGTGAAAATCCAGGAAAACAGTGAATCTCAAAGATCGTTCTTCCCTTTTTAAACTTCTATTTTTGCACAGGGGTAAGTCCCCCTGCATTCCTCCCAACTTGTATCTACCAATTTTGAGATTGCCGTACCTGGGAGAAAAGGAAATATTTTGTGAGATGGCCATCTCAGACCTGGTATGTGAAAGTCTGTTCTTTCGGTCTTTCAATATCCATGTATATTTCAAATGGTTACTTAAATTTTCTTACAAGTAAGAACCCAGGATATTAGGGTGGATGAATCCATCACCTCCAAAAGAACTGTAACCAAAGGTATACCACAGGAAGTAGTCCTTCATTCACTCATCTTTGGCATTTATTTCCTGGAGGTGAAAGCCATTGTGTTAAGGGCATTATGACTCACCAAATTTGCTGATTGTAAATTAAATGCCACTAGAAACTCACCAGAAGATGCCAACATCTTCCAAGATAGTCTTTCATATACAATAGCTGGTGTCAGAACCTTGGACTATTAACAAAATGCCAAAAAAATTATAATAGTATAATTTGGCAAGCATGAAGTCCCCTGCAACCGTCCGTGACAATGCACCCTATTGAAAATCAGTGCATTAGTTAGGGACCAGGGAACCTATGCAGATTGGGAACTGTTCCTCAGTCACCCTGTATATACTGCTGCACAACTTATTACTAAGGGCATGCCTTCCAGGTCCATAGATGTGAACATTCTATTGTATTTGCACTTATTAAAGCTTTCATAGAGTAAAATACCCTTTTGGCATGTACCTGTCCAAACACTTGACATAACTTGAATGCCCACAGCATTTTCTCACCAGGAAACTCAAGGCTATAAATTATAAGACTCTCACTGATTGTCTCAAAGCCTGGTCTTCATTCTCAGTGTCATTCAGGTTGTTGAGGGGTGACCTTCGCCTCACATACAGAGCCTCACCAGATTATATTCTCCCCCCCCAGGAGATTTTAATCTCTTCTGCAACATAAATAGAACATATTGGAGGGATAGATACATATCACAAAGAATTCCACTTTTTTGGAATTGTCTTTTTGTCCACATAAAATAAAATAGTTCTCATATTCTATTCAGACATAATCTAGATGGTTGGGTGGCAAACCACAAATTCATCTTTGCAGTAGTACATTTAATTTTCATCCATCCATCCATCCATCCACAACCCTCTCTCCCATTTTTGCACATAAGGTCGTGGTGTCACTTCAGCAGTGCCAGTCATCTAGAGCCAAGTTTCTTTTCTTTCTTAAAGGAGTACCACACCCACAGACTCAAAAAACATGTTTAAAACATCATGGCATGATGTTTCCTACACTTTAACAGCACTCTGGGATTATTTACAGGATTTTAAATATTTTTATATGTAATTCCAGACTCTGACCACCTGGAGGCTGGCATATTGACGTGGTTTGGATAAATCAGGTTGCCATCCAGTATCTCAGAAATCATTGGCCCAAAAATGTTACACCATGCAGGCCTCTGTTTGCCTAAAGTTCCTGTCATTTCATACATGTTGCATGCGTACAAAGTACTGAGTAAAATAGAACAGTGTAAGTAACATTTCCTGCTGCTGGATGACTACTTAAAACAGAAACAGTGCAAATGACACAGAACACACTCAGTGCTGTTTACTGCTGCTTTTTTTTCTAATTTAGTTTAAATGGCACTAATTTGTGAGACAATGAATTCCAGTCCATTTACTTCTCCCCTCCCCCATAACACTTAGCTTCCCTAGCTGTCAAAGTCCTGAGGGTAATTTGACCTGGTAATTCCATTGTTTGGCAGATCTCAGCAGGGTGCTTGACTCATGTAATTTAATCTTTGCTCAAGCATTTCCTTTGTTAGAGGGGATATTTTTTTGCTGCACTATAGCCATGTCCTTACTTGACTGCAATCACATCCAGTAAGGTCTTGCACCAAGGAGCTAAAGAATAAAACATTTATACTATTAACCAGTTTAGATCTTTATTAATTTAAGTGTTAAGGTATCACTTCATGCTTCCACCTTGTTAAAAATTGAGATTTACATGTGCAAAGTGTGTTGGTATGCAGTGTTTGCCTTCATATGTTTTTACTCTACTGGTTGGTTTGCAAAAAAAGACCTTTTGCAGTGTCCCTGGATTTGTCTTTGTACATACAAACCACATTGCTATATATTTCCCCTTCCTTTTCCTTGTGCCCAGAAGTCACTTATAACAAAGTAATTTTTTTATTGATTTTTTTTTAAATAAAGGACATCAAGGTTAACTTACCCTGAATCAGATAATGGATGCCACTGCAAAGAACCACTGTTGAAATATTTGTGCATGGACAAAATCCCTTACTAAATCTATTTGCCAGCCTCCAGTTCAATTGGTGCTATGGCTTTAATATACTGGTGTGTTTGCTCATGCCTTCCAAATATCTCCACCATTACATACCAGTTTTGCAGTGTAGTAACCACCCGACATGCCCATACACCTTTAGCAATCAATATGCAGCTACTCCTGTTCATGTGAGTATGTGAATTCATTTTCAGACTTAAGGTGTGGAAGCTGCACTGAATAATTCTAGGGGCTTGTTCAGGTTTCACATGGTGCTTGCTTAGAGCTACTCTCATGTTAAGCCACTATGAATATGTTGCACTGCCACCTCTGATACCAGGGTAATGTTTTAATCTTTCTATTCCCGCACTGCACACTAGCAGTATCTGGTGCAAATACAACAGAGAAGTATGCAAGCAATACACCACCTAAGCATCATTTGCCGTGCAGAATGTACAAGTATGCATACCAAATTTCTGTTTCCAAACATCAGTGTTACTACACTACTACTGAATAAAATGAACAGCACTCAGGCTGGGGGAAGGACAAGGGAGCCATGACATCACAGAATGGGTGGGTCTTATTATTTTAGTTAGAATCAGATGACGGCTGTGGTGATGTCACTTTGGGGGAGGGAACTGATTAAAAAAAAAAAAAGTACCTGCACTGCCTGGCCTCGATGATGTCAGTAATTGGGCGACTCCAGCAAACTTTATTCAAACATGAGAGAATCATTTTGTAAGTGAAACCATCACAGTATGAGAAGGTAGGCTTCTGTTGCAGAAGTAAGGGGAATTATAAAAATTGTAAATGCTTTATTGTTGTTGCTTTACAGAGGACAATGTAAATAGGGAGGAAAAGGGCCGTGAAGTTAAGGAATACAGTAGAGAAACCTGTTGTGCTCAATTAAATGGCTGAAACTGTTGATATATTTTTAAACAGGCAACATGAATTGCAATGAAAATCTACCTACAAACAGACTTTTCCTATAGAAAGTTCATGAAAAGTATTGGTTCATAGACCGTTATTAAGCAAACACCCTTCCATGTTTTCCTGTATGTAAATGACAGGACAGGTTACCAAGGGGCATATTATTGGGTTTTAGGTGGCCAAGCATTAATACACTGCATCTAGCCAGTACAGGCATAGGTGCTAGTCCAGGAAAAAATTCCAGTTCCCCATCCATTGTTGGTCATGATTGTTCTTGAATAGGGTCAAAGACGAACCCTGCATTACATGGATGGGAAGCCTGTGCCATAGAGAGGATAATCTCAGTGACACATATCTGTCCCTCCAACATGTTCGTTTTCTGTTGCAAATGAGGATTAGGTCCTTCAGTTAGGTATTTCTCATACTATTAGACGTATATAGGTGCCTTACTGTAGCAGATGATGCCTTGTAAACCAAGCACATATTTATTTATTTATTTATTTCCAGTTTGATTACCGGGTAAGTCCACTGGATCAACCTGGCCCATTTTCAGTAGAGGCCCGGGGAGAAAAGCTTCGAGAATGCATTGAAAAAACAGTTTACATACTAAAGTTTACATACACACAGAAAAACAGTTCACATACTAAATTTGCAAGAAAAAAAAATTCATACAGGATTTACAAGAAATGCAAGCAAGGTATGAGAATGCATTAGTAGTTTACAAATATGATTACAAGAAATACAACCTTGTACCAGATAATTCTGTAGAACAGATTAAAATTAAGCTTTTTCATTGAGTATAGGAAGCAGAAATTCGCTGAAAGTAAGTGTTAAGGTTGTACTGATATTTGATATGATTAGTTTGGATCCACAAAAGATAGTGAAATATGCTTTGAATGCACAAATTGAGTAGAAAGAAGTACTCTGTATTTACAATATTTACATGAGTTGTTGAGCAAATATAGCTCTGGGAGTGGAAAAAGTAGGGAGAGGGATAAAGCAGCGGGAGATTGCAGGGAGATTTGATAGAGTTGAAAGAAAGTGTCTGAGGGAGGTATAGAGGGCTTATGTACTAGGACTAGGAGGGGGAGACTCTTGTGGCTTGAAGTGATCTAAGCTCATGTAGGGAGGAGGCAGGAGCACTTCCATTTAGTAGACAAATGTGTGAAAAGCTGGGCCTTGAAATTTTCATAGTTTGGGGTGGTTCTTAGTGACTGATGAAGGGAATTCCATTTTTTTCCTAGAGCATAGGAGAGGAGCAGTTGGCCAGCAGGATGCTTGGGTTTATGGATAGCTATTAAGTTCTGAAGTTCAGATCTAAGGGTTCTGTTGGGAATATTGGGAAGGATGTTAGAGTGGGGCATTTTGTAGGCTGAAATATGAGAGTATGTGCTATAGAGAGTTGTAGGTAATCTAGGTGGTCTGGCAGATGTTCATCATGTTACCCTGCTGCAGTCATCACACTTGGGTTATCCTGTCGTCAGGCGGTCCCGCAGTCGGCCGGAATTCCAAAGTCTCAGTCCGGCGTCGGTTGCTGTCGCCTCTTCCCTGACGTCAGTGCGCCAGGGGTATATATAATGCAACCGACGCCATTTTCTTCAGTCTTTCTTGCCGCGCGGTGCCCGAAGCAGAAGCAGTAAGCAAGTGCCGGTCGGCCGACTCCTGAGATTTTCGAATTCGAATTTCAGACCGAAGTCTTCTATAAAGCTAAGTACCCCATTGGGGAAACTTTTCTTACCTCAGACCGATGTCAGAAAAAGTTAACAATTGTATTTCTTGTGGGAAGCAAATACCTCATAAGGATTTTCATTCTTATTGCATACCTTGCCTAGGCCCAGACCACGATGTCACTTCTTGTCGGTTTTGTGCTAGGTTTAATAAGCGTACTATTAAAAGACGCTTTGATTTCGCACGACACTACGGTAGGAAATTTAACTACAACATGCCGTCGGAGCAACCGACTACCGGCGTGCACAAAAAACGCAGTGATTAGGACAGGCAGCCCAGGCCTAAGCCAGATTCTGAGGCCTCGGCTGATCCGGTCTCCGGTCCTCAGTGAGGCTCCGATGCAGCCCCTGACTACCGCAGATCTGGAACCCGAGACCGCTACGGAAATTTAGACGGAATGTACCAGGCCGACACAGCCTTTTACTTCAGGCCATTCCGACGACTTTGCTTCAAAAGACGTCGGTGCTACAGAAATGCCATCAGTTTCTGAAGGCGTTTTCAGACCAACAACTCTCACCATTAAAACATTTTCTAAGTCGAAGACTCCTCCTAAAACTAAAAGGACTGCACTTCAGTCTCCTGTTCAAGGCCCTATGCCTAAGAAACAGATGCTCAAAATGGCTGAAGATTTGATTTCTTTAATCAGGGGTTCACAGCCCCCTCCTGACAAAAGGCCTAGACAAGAGGAAGATTTTGCTTCCTCTGAGCAAATGTCCATTTCTTCAGACTCCTCTGAGGACCAAGACTATTCCTCCTCTCCTTATGAAGATTCTGTTGCTGAGGACTCTATTCCCTCAGCTTCTCCTCCTGAAGACTACTCCTTTGGGGAAACTTTACACACTATGAGGGAACATTTTCACTGGGAAGGTCAAGACTACTCTTCAAAGAAAAGGCTCAGAGAGTTTCTTTTACTCCCCCAACACAGACCACTTGCCATCCCACCAGTTTTGGACATTGTGGATGATGTATATTTAGAATCCAGTTTCAACCCAGACTCTCTACCTCCTGCTCCGGCTAAGCCTGACAGATACTACAGAGTGCCTGATTCCCACAAATTTCTTTACAAAAGCCCAGTAGCTGGCCCAGAGACTATCTCCCAGGGTCCCAAGGGGGCTAAGGCTTCTATGGCTAAAAACCAAGTACCTTCTGAGAGGGATTCCAGAGCACTAGACAGGTGGGGGAAAAAGGTTTACAGCTCAGCCACACTAGCTATGAGGGCACTGAACTGTCAATTTCATTTGCTTAAGTATCAGCAATTTCTAATCTCTCAGTTAAAGCAAAGAATAACCACTCTGCCCCAACAATCTGAATTGAAAGAAGTACAGGATCTGTTGCACGCCACTGAGCAGGTGGGCAAACATACCTTACAATGTGGGTTTGATTCTTTGGAGGCCTCCTGCAGAGCAGCTGTCACTGGGTCTGTTATACGTAGGCATGCTTGATTAAAGGAACAAACTCTGCCTGATCATGTTAAAGCAAAACTACTAGATGCTCCCTTACAGCAGGATGTTCTTTTTGGAGTTAAAGCAGAAGAAGTTTAAAAGAAAATGGAAGATAAGGCAAAATCTATGCAGACAGTCAAAGATTTCCTACAAGTACAACCCCCTCGCTTCAGCAGAAACTGGCCAACAAAAATTGGTCCTTTCCGGCCACTGACAGACCGCAGAGGGGTAAATACAGATGCCCAAGGGGCAGAGGACAACCACAAGCCCAGTATAAACCTCGCCAATGGGGCACTACAACACAGAAGGGAGGAGAAGACAGGTCTCAATCCACCAGAAGGTAAACTCAATGACTTGCACCTCATCTGGCCAAGCAATACTCTCTTGGCAGCCCCCTTGGGGGAAAACTCGCACTTTTTGCAGACAACTGGCAGATAGTCACAAAGGACAAATGGGTCCTAGACATAATTTTACGAGGATACAGATTCCACTTTCACACCTTGCCAATGAAAAGAGGAATGCCAAACCTGCCACAAAATCAATGGGCAGAGGCACAAAAGCAAATTACAGCTCTCATGGACATGAGAGCCATTCATCTGGTACCTACTCGAGAGCAAGACCAAGGATTTTACTCAAGACTCTTTCTAGTGCCCAGAAAGGACAATGCCTGGAGACCAATTGTGGACCTTTCAATTCTAAACACTTACTTACAAGTACCCAAATTCAAGATGCTAACACTACAGCAGCTACTTCCCATGTTGGGCAAGGAAGCATGGCTAGTAACGTTGGACCTCAAGGAGGCATACCTGCATGTCCCTATCAGACAAAGTTGCAGAAGATACCGCCATTTCATTGCAGGTTCAACCCATTACCAATTCTCTGCACAGCCCTTTGGCTTATCTACTGTGCCCAGAGTTTTCACAAAATGCCTGGCACCAGTAATTGCATACTGCAGACAAAGAGGAATTCAAATATATCCATACCTGGACGACTGCCTTATCCAAGCAGAAAGCAAAGACATTCTCTTACATCATCTGGCCTTTGTAAAGCATCTACTAAACTGCCTGGGGTACACAGTAAACGAAAAGAAGTCAAAACTAGTACCCTCACAAAAAATGACATTCCTGGGTGCCAGCTTGAATACAACGGCCCAGAAGGCTTATCTTACGCCAGACAAGCAACTACAACTGACTCGATATTTCAAGACAATGGCAACAAAGACCCAGTTAACTGCAAGAAAAATTCTGCAGGCTTTGGGCTTCATGGCATCTTGCATACTAATAATACCATTTGCAAAGCTGCATATGAAGAAGTTACAGTGGTACCTAAAAAGTGTATGGTCTCAACACAGCCACAGCTTGGACACAATGATATCTCTCATTCCTTGCCTACAACAGGAATTTCTATGGTGGTCACAGGCATGTCACCTCAACAAGGGTCAGCCTTTCACCTTGCCCCCAGCCATGCAGACTATCACAACAGATGCTTCAGACTACGCCTGGGGGGGCGCACATGGCAGGACAATGCATTCAAGGCCTATGAACTGCAGATCAAAGAAATCTGCACATAAATCAAAAAGAGATGCTAGCTGTACAGAAAGCTCTGACAGCCTTCAAGGATCTATTACATCCAGGACAACTTGCAATAAAGACGGACAACACCACAGTAATGTGGTACATAAACAAACAAGGGGGTACACATTCCTACCCTCTATGTAGGCAAGCAATGATCTTATGGATCACAGCTCTGGCCTACCAAGTCCAGTTACAAGCTCAATTCCTGCCAGGACAGAAGAACACATTGGCAGACGACCTCAGCAGAAACATCAAAGATCCCCACGAGTGGAAACTAGATCCACAAATATTTGCAATGATAACTCAAAAATGGGGCCTTCCAAACATAGACCTGTTTGCCAGTCCTCAAAACTACCAACTGACAAAATTTTGTACAAGGACCTTCCACCATCAAGCTTGGAAAGTGGACTCTCTCTTTCAGTTGGAAAAACCTGACAGCATATGCCTTCCCTCCATTACATCTCCTCACAAAGGTTCTTTTGAAGGTCAAAAAGGAGAGACCACGACTGATTCTCATAGCCCCAGACTGGCCACGCCAGCACTGGTACCCGCTATTGAAAAATATGGCCCACAGCCCATCATGGATATTGCCTCAAATACCCCATTTGCTCACACAACAAAACAAACAGATTCTTCACAGCCAGCTCAAAACTTTAAATCTGGCTGCATGGCAAATCAACTAAACATCAAACCAGCTCCTCTTTCACAAGCAGTTCTGGATGTTATTCTGGAAGCCAGGAGGCCAAGCACCAGGAAGGCTTATTTGGACAAATGGAAAAGGTTTTGTGCCTGGAACCAAGCTAAAGGCCAAGACACAATTCAGCCTCACATGCCTCACATTCTACAGTATTTAGCTGAGATGTTGCACAAAGGATTTTCCTTTTCCTCAATTAAAATCCATGCTTCAGCTATTTCAGCTCACTACAACACGGATCCACCTTTATTTTCACATCCTCTTCCAAGGCAGTTCCTCAGAGGGGCAAAAAACATTAGACCACCCAGGAGAGCTCCTACACCAACATGGGACCTCAACTTTGTTCTGGAAAAACTAACACTACCTCCCTTTGAACCAGCTTTCTCTGCAGATCTTCAGTTCCTATCATGGAAGACTGCCCTGCTCCTAGCAATAACTTCAGCTAGGAGAGTCTCAGAGCTACAGGCACTAATGGCAGTGGAACCTTTCCTCGTTTTTCATCAAGACAGAGTTTCTCTACGAACTAATCCTTCCTTCATGCCTAAGGTGGTTTCCAGTGTAGCTTTGAATCAAACCATCCACTTACCCACTTTCTTCCCCAATCCACAGAACAAAGGTGAGACACTTCTGCATTCCTTGGACATTCACAGGCATCTTCGTTACTACTTGGACAAAACTAAGGCTTTCAGAAAAATTACCGGCTCTTTGTATCCTATGCTACAGCTTCTCAAGGGAAGGCTATATCTAAGCAAACCATTTCTAAATGGATAGGTCATTGCATACGTTTCTGCTATACCCATCATGGGAAACCAGTTCCTGCTACCATTAGATCCCACTCTACCAGGGCAACAGCTACCTCTACAGCCTTTCTCAGGGGGGTTCCAAACAAGGAAATTTTAGAAGCTGCAACTTGGAGTTCAGTACACACCTTTACCAAACACTATCACTTACCTCTTTACTCTAAGTCCAGGGCGGGCTTCGCCACTGCAGTTCTGCAGGGCCTTATTGCCTCCACTAACCCTCTGATACCTCCCCCCTACCTTAGCTTTGGGATTCAACCCAAGTGTGATGACTGCAGCAGGGTAACACGATGAACATAGTACAGTTTTGTACCTACCATAAATGTAGATGTTCGAGTGTTCACCCTGCTGCATTCCAGGTTACCCTCCCTCCATCCCCTCTGATCTACTGGAAAAATCTCTTCTATGCCTTACTGATGTATTTGCTTATAGCTGAAGGGATTTTGTGTTTGTGCAGTGTTCACTCCATTTGGTACTAATTCTGACCACCTTTTTGGGAGCACCTGACATCTGGGGCAAGAAGAACTGAAGAAAATGGCGTCGGTTGCATTATATATACCCCTGGCGCACTGACGTCAGGGAAGAGGCGACAGCAACTGACACTGGACCAAGACTTTGGAATTCCGGCCGACTGCGGGACCGCCTGACGACAGGATAACCCAAGTGTGATGACTGCAGCAGGGTGAACACTCGAACATCTACATTTATGGTAGGTACAAAACTGTACTTTCTAGCCAGTTCAGGGATTGTAGGGTGAGGCAGTGGTGAGTGGAATTTTTGGATTTGGAGGCAAATTTAGAGATTTTATTGTAGCAGCTTTCTAATTTGGAGGAAATGGAGGAGGACAGGTTGGTTAGGAAAGGAGCACCATATAGTAAGGAAGGAAGGAGAAAAGTAGAGGCTAGAGTTTGCTTTGTTGAGTTGGAGAGAGAGTGATCATTCCTATACAGCATACCTAGCTTTTGGTGGGTCTTTTTACTGTTTTGTTGTACATGTATATCGAACTTTGTGTTCATCAACTATTATACCTAGCAGTTTAGCGGAGGGGATGACTTCTGTAGGTGAGTTGGTTTTATTGAAGGAATAGTTCTTAGTGGGTGGGAATAGTAGAATTTTGGATTTGCTTGCATTAAGAGATAGGTGGTTTTGGTGCATCCAGTTTTCAGTTTCTGAGAAAGCAGTTTGGGTTTTTGACATCAGCTCTTGGAGGTTACTGGCAGAGCAGACTATGGTTGAGTCATCCGCGTATTGAATAATTATGGTGTCAGGAATAGCAGTATGGAAGTTATTGATGAAGATGTTAAATGGCATAGGTCCGAGGATGGATCCTTGTGTGTAAGAAGGAAAATATGGAGTTTTTCCATTTGACAGCCTGAGATCTGTCTGATAACTGGAGTTTTAGGTGAGATGTGAAGGTTTGAGAGATGACAAAGAAGATGGTCGTGGGAGATAGTAACAGATGCCTTGGATAGATCAAGAAAAACAGTAGAAACTAGCTGTCCTGAATCACAGGCTTGGTTAACAGTATCTAAGAAAGAAATTAGGGTGGTTATGGTGCTGTGGCCAGGGCGGAAGCCATGCTGAGTAGGTGTGAGGAGATTATTATGGGTCAGGAATGGCATAAGTTGGAGGTGGATGCACTTTTCAAGGATTTTAGAAATAGGGGAGAGTAAGGCAATGGGGCGGAAATTTGAGATACTGGTATTTTTCCCTCCCTTATGAAGAGGGAGAATGAAGGCTGCGCACCAGAGTTTGGGGACATAGGATTCTTTTATTGATCTGTTTATTATGATACTGATTGGGAGAGCAATGCCATCTGCGGCGCGTTTTAGAAAGGATGATGGAATGTTGTTGGGTGCATTAGAGCAGGACTTAAGTTTGGATAGCAGTTTTTTTATGAGAGTTGTGGAGACAAGTTTAAGCTCGAACAGAGGAGGAAGGTTATTTGGTGGGTTTGGGGGGGGGGGTAAGGTGAAGGGTAGCTGGATTATTGTTGGGAAAAGATTTTGTGAGGGAAGAGATGGTTTCGATGAAAAAGGAGTTTAATTCAGAGCCTAGTTCAAGGTCAGTTCTGTTTGGGTTGGGCAGGGATTTGTTTTTGAGCCTGGATGGAGAAGTGAGTTTGTCGTCTTCCAAAATTTTTTTGGGTTGTTATAGTTATTTGACTGGAGCTTAGTATAGTAGGTTTTTTGTCCTTGATTAGCTTTTTTTGCGAGATTACAGAGCTGTTTATAATGAAGCAAGGTATTAGGTAGATTGTTTTTTGGTGAAGTTTCCACAGTTTGTCCCTTTGGTGTATAATTTATTTGGTCTCACTGAAGAGCCAGGGCACTGCATTAGTTTTGATTCTTTTGTTTCTAATGGGGGCTATGGAGTTTAAAGTGTTGAGGAAGACAGAGTTAAAATGGTCTATAGATTTATTGATGGGAAGGGTGTTTAAAATATGCCAGTTCATTTGTTTGAATATATTTGAGAAAGTAGTAGGGTGGAAGTTGCGAAGGTTGCGAGTAAGGATATATTGATGTTGGTATGGAGAAGAGTTAGTGGAACGATGAATGAAGGCTGGGAGATGGTCGCTAATGGTATCAGGAGTAGTGCCAGAGTTTGTTATTTTATTAGGATTGGAGACTAGGATCCAGTCTAAGGTGGATCCAGGGGGATTAATTTTGTTAGGCCTGGTGATAGAGAGGATAGTCTGAGTGAAGTTGTCAAGGTTGATGGGTAGGGAAGGAGAGGGGCTGTTGAGTTTGTTCCAATCAATATTTACATCTGCTAAGATGCAAGTCTCATAGTTAATTTTTGTGGAAGCCCACAGGAGAATTTCTTCAAGTATTGATATATTATTACCAGGAGAGATATAGAGGGCAATGAAGCAGATGTTTTTGTGCTTGTTTAGTTTT
Organism: Protopterus annectens; assembly: GCF_019279795.1. Classification (NCBI taxonomy): domain Eukaryota; kingdom Metazoa; phylum Chordata; order Ceratodontiformes; family Protopteridae; genus Protopterus; species Protopterus annectens. Next base: position 541,791,411 of record NC_056727.1, read on the forward strand.
AGTAGTCCAGCAGTTAGTTCAGTGTTATGGAATTGGGGGATTAGAATTTGGAGGGGTATTAAGGTGAGCGGATTCGAATAGACTAAGGTGGTGCCGCCGCCTTCTACTCGGTCATTTCTGAGAATATGGAATCCAGGGGAGTAGAATTTCTGAGTTTGAGATGGAGGGTTTGAGCCAGGTTTCAGAGATGGCTAGGATGTCAGGTTGGTAATGGCTTAGCCAGGTGTGGAATTGATGAGATTTATTGGTAAGTCTCTGAGCGTTTATTGTGAAGATCTTTAGGGTATTAAGAGAGGTGGAAAAGTTATGTGGTTGGTGGTGGTGTTACAGGTTATGGGTCCAGGGTTGGGATGTATGTCACCCGCTTGGAATAGTTTATTAAAGAAGACGTCCTTTAGCCATTTTGGCTTGCATGGAGTAGATTTGGGAAAATTAAAGATAGGAGTTGGTGACACTATCTTGGCTTTAGTGAAGAAGATTTTAGTATGAAAAGGAGCAAAGGGTTGGATTGAATGAGAGAAGGGGAGATAGAGTGGAAATGGAGGAGAGAGTGTGAGGGTACAGGAGAGTAAGGAGGTTGTTTTAGTTGGTAGTATTGGACAGGCATAGAAGGTATAAGAGGTGGCTTGGTATAAGGAAATTAGTAGCAGAAGTAGGTAGGGGTGTGGAGGATCTGGTGATGTAAGGAAAACATGTCAGAGGGGAGAAAGGTAGAGAAATCTGGGTTATAAAGAGAGAGAAGTATGGGGTTATAAGAGGGAGAGGTATGGATTATAAAGGAAATCGATGGTAATGACTGGGACTAATGTGTTGTAAAGTAATAGAGTTATTATGGGAATAGAGGGAGTATGTAATAAAGTTTAGAGTTATATTGGGAATCTGAGAAGAGAGGGGGAAGGTGTAGGTATAAGGGTGGGATGCAACTGTAGGAGTGTATGTGTGAGGGTTATGTGAGGGAGTGGTAATGAGGAGAGGAAAGGAATTAGATAATTAAGCTGATGGGTGTGGTAAGGTGAGAATAAAGATGAGTACTGGGGTGGGTGGGATTTGGGGGTAGGGTAGGGGACTGGAGTGAGCCCGCAGAGCGAACGGAGCGGGTTATAGCAGAGAAGACAGAGCGGGCAGCAGAAAACAATCAATGAAGCAGAGAGCAGTGCCCAAGGTAAGGGGGCACAGGGAATGTGCACTAGGTCACAAAGTATCTAAGGTAGAGAGAAGCAGAGAAATACACAGGGGTTTGGAGCTAAGCAGGATAGTGGAGGTCGTTGGGGGAAAAAAGCTATACTTGCTAGGAGACAGGAGCAGTTGGTAGTGAGTAAAAGCTGCCACCTAGTGGACAAACAGCATAGGTCTGAGGTAAAGGCACAAGCTGCCTGGGAGGGGTGGGATGGAGCCTAGAGAGCTTGGAGGGAGATGGTAGGCTGCTAGCAGGTGCACGCTGAGTCAGATAACCATTAGGGATTACAAATGATTTACACAAATAGGATGCATACAAGCTAGTTGTAGTACTTCAGGGGTGACAGAATAGTTGCAGGAGTCACTACTGGGACCCCTTTGGTAGTTCTTTCAAGATTCATTGATGTTCTTTCAGGGTAAGATGCCCAGGTACTATATGGAACAAGGTGAGATGCCTGGGGGTGGATGAGACATAGCTATTTGGAACTGTAGAAGGAACAATAAGTAGTTAGAGACAGGAGTGTAACAAATCAGTCAGTGACCTGTAAGATATTTAGTTAGTTTAGAAATAGTAGTAAGTGAACTAGGGGGGGGGTGGAGAAAAAGTGTGTGTGTAAGCAGCAACCTGAGAATAAATGGGAGTGTAGTAAGCAGAAAAAGTTACAAAAGCAGAGTGAATACACACACTAAGACATTCAATATCAAACAGCAAATTCTACAGTTTCAATTTCAGCCCAGGCAGGGAGATACAGAGCAGTAAAAATCCACATTAGAGCAGACAGTTAAAACAGCCATTCATCATTCAGAACCCTGTACTCAGGAGTCAGCAATTATCATTAAACCAGTTAATCAGGTTTCTAATAAAAAATGCTAATTCTTCAGAAAAGTGAACTAACGCTGATTGAGCACATCCAACATTTCTAAAAAATGTACTGCAGTTACTTCTATAAACATACAGTAGGGCAGCAAGTACATATAGAACGCAATCACTCAAAAACTACTAGGCAGGGAGATACAGAGCAGTAAAAATCCACATTAGAGCAGACAGTTAAAACAGCCATTCATCATTCAGAACCCTGTACTCAGGAGTCAGCAATTATCATTAAACCAATTAATCAGGTTTCTAATAAAAAATGCTAATTCTTCAGAAAAGTGAACTAACGCTGATTGAGCACATCCAACATTTCTAAAAAATGTACTGCAGTTACTTCTATAAACATACAGTAGGGCAGCAAGTACATATAGAACGCAATCACTCAAAAACTAGTGGGTTTTGTATTAGTACGGCCGCCTTCAGTTAAAACAGAGGGGAAACTGTTGCAGATAATAGCAAACAAAATGTTGTATTGTTGTTATAATAGAGTATTATATTTCTTTACAAACTATGTACTGCTATGGCTTCTTCCAGTTAGAACAGAAGGGGAGCAGCAACAGATAATGGTGGACCCACAGAGTACTTTTGCCTATGTCAATTAATCAGTTAAGGGTCAATTCCACACAGTCCGCTCTGGGCAGACCGATTGGTAAGCAACGAGTGCTGCAGGACTCGTTCACTTCTCAATAGTCTGTAGGAGACCGAGAATAAAAGATAAGGCTCTGAGGTGGCTTGCTTTATTTCATGTTGTTTATTCCTTGTATTCTTTTTGTGAGGAATATGTAGGAGTGACCCAGTTATTGTAATTGCCTGGTAAGGTACATACCAAAGGGGGAGCACTGTACTCAATGATCAGCTTAATGAGGGCCAGTACAGTAGAACAGTTGCGTCTTTGGAGCTGGATAGTGTACCCTTGTAAGTTTCTCAATATTGAATGATTTCCTTACAACAGTAGGCACACAATGGTCAAAGGCCAAGTAATTTTCCACATATGTTCCCAAGTCCCTAACTACTGGGTCTACTCTTAGGGAATGTATGGTCTGTGTGGTTATTCCCAGGGGTGACTATCTTTCCAAATTATACTAAAGTATGAAAAAGTGCAGAAACTCGGTAGCTAATGCAGAAATATCACAGTGGCCCTTTGAAATTACACAAAAGGTGTAGTTCAGCAATGTGGAATGTCTACCTAGTTTGAATGGAGGTAGATTGAAGCATATACACTGAAATCTCAGTGGTGTGGTTGCTAAGCTTTGTTAAGCTCTGTGTAGTTTATACAAAAAGATGACTGTGATACTATTCTGAAATTACCCCCAATAGATCTATTCAGGATACAGTGAGCTCTGTGATAGTATGAACATCTGCACTTATTAGTTGGTAAGACACAAACGGACAAATCGAAAAAATAAAAAAATGTGGAATGGCAAAATTAACATGACACGTAACACGAATAACAGTGCTTGTTAATTTGGCTTTTAAAATGTAGCATAATCACAAAAGCAAATTAAAAACTGCTTATCTTAGCAAAATTTCCAGCAGTAACTTCAAACGTTGAACAATACCAAAAGCTGACATTTTATAAATTAAAGTGATCAACCATTTGCAAGAACACAATCAACATACTTGGATAAAAATTCTGTGCAAATTTGCCAACAAGCAAGTATATTGCAGAATGCTGTACCAACAATTTCAGACATTCCTTTGGTAAGTAAAGATGTAACTGTTATCAGAAAAAAAAAAAGTTCCACACACACCCATCCACATACACACACACACAACACAACTCAAAGCAATGCAAAGCCTCTGCATGGCATTGTTTTTTTTTTTTTTTAACAGAAACTTGACAGGAAAACTCTAACCCTCATCTGTGAATTGAAACCTGGCTCACGCGAGTTCTGCGCAGTTGTCTAATAGCAGGAAGAATCCAGTAGATAACACTTGGTTATTTTACAGACAGGGGTTAATGTTTCCTTTTTCACTTCTCAATCGCTATAAAGCACCGAGATACAGCGGATAAGTACGTAATGTAGATGTAGGTACTTTAAACACACATACCAGTGAGACACAAATATACAAGTAAATTCAGCAAAACACCCACTGGTGAAAATCAGTAAATTAATATGATCTATAAGAGAAAGAAATAATGAGTTTTTAAAAACAACCATCATTCTAATGCAACTGTTAGGATGTGCAGACATTACTCATCAACTCCTTCAGATATAACTTTGTGCTTTGATACCGAAGGATAAAAGCATTAACTTTTTCAATAATAACATCACCCCCCACAGACAAAAAACACACACAGAAAAATGTATCCATAAATGATGAGATGATTTTCCAGCAGTATGTCATAACATCATTAACATCCTCTGCCTCTGTCATTCATTCTCTCACTCTCTGCCTTATTCACCCCCCATTCTCACTCTCATCTTCTCTCTCTCCTTTCCTTCATTCTCCCCCCTGCCTTGTCATTCATTGTTTCACTCTCTCTTGTATTCTCTCCCCCTCTCATTCATTCTGTTCCTATTTCTCTTGTCCTCTCCTTCACTCGTTCTTTCTCTCATTCATTCTCTTCCTGTCTCTTGTATCCTTTTCTCTCATTCTCATTCTCTCTCAAATCCTGCTCCTCTCTCTCATACCTTGTTCCTCTCTCTCATTCATTCTCTCTCGCATACCTTGTTCCTCTCTCTCATTCATTCTCTCTGTTGTATCTTCTCACTCTCTTGCATCTTCTCTTCCTGTCTTTCATTCTCTCCTCTCTTTCTCTCGTATCCTTTTCCACTCTTATTCATTCTTTTCCTGTCTCTCTTGTATCCTCTACTTCTGTCATTCATTCTCTCTGTCATATTCTGTCTCCCTCTCTAATTCAACTGATTAGTCTCTCTCTCTCTCATATCCTCTCTCTCTCTCTGTCCCTGTCAAATATCCTCACACTCTCTTGCAACCTGTCTCTCTCTCTCATTCATTCTCACTTTGTCTATTGCATCCTGTCTCTCATTCATTCATTCTCACTCTTCCCCCTCTCTATTCATTTTCTGCTTTCTTGTCCCCCCAATTAATTCCCTCTCTCATTCATTCTCTCACCCTTTCTCTTGTATCCTCTGTTTCTCGTATCCTCTCTCCCTCTCATTCGTTCAGTCTCTGTCTCTTATTCTCTGTCTTGCATTTGCTTTCTCTCCCACTCTCGTTCATTCTCACTCTTTCATGTATCCTGTATGTCCCTCTCAATCATTCTCTTATTCTCCCTTTCCTGACATATCCTTTCTCATTCATTCTCACTCTGTCTCGTGTAATCTCACTATCGCATTCATTCTCTTCCAATCTCTCTTGTATCATCTGTCTCCCTCTCTTTCATCCTCTCACTCTCTCTCTCTCATATCCTCTCCCTCACTCTCATTCAGTCATTCTCTCTTGTATCCTTTCTCTCCTCCTCTCATTTATTTTGACTCCTCCCTCTGTCATTCATCCTCTTACCCTCTCTCATTCATTCTCACTCTCTCTCTTGCATCCTCTGCCTCCTTCTCTCATTCATTCTCTTCCAATATCTGTTTTATTCTCTCACTCATTCATTCTTGTATCCTCTGCCTCCCTCACTCTGTCATTCATTCTCTCACTCTGTCACATCCTCTCTCATTCATTCATTCTCTCACTGTCTCCTGTCCCGTGTGCCTTTCTCATTCATTCTCTCACTCTCTCCCCTCTCATTCTCCGTCTCCCTCTCTCATGCATTCTCTCTCTATTGCATCCTCTCTTCCTGTGTCATTCATTCTGTCCTTTCTCTGTCCCCCCATTCATTCTCAGTCTCTTGTAGTCTCTCATTCATTCTCTTACTCTGTCTCGTATCCTGTCTCCCTTTCATTCATTTTCTCCCTCTTATTCTGTGTCATGCATCCTCTTTCTTTCCCTCTCTCATTCATTCTCACTCTTTCTTATGTCCTTTCTCTCCTTCGTATTTTTCTTTTTTTGTCTTGTATCCTCTCTCCCTTTCTCATCCATTCTTACTCTGTCTTGCAACCTCTCTCTCTCTGTTTCTCTCTCTCTGTCAGTCATTCTCACTTTCGTTTGTATCCTCTGTCTCATTCATTCTCACTCTTTCTCTTTTATACTCTCTCATTCATTCACTCCCTCCTTGCCTTGTATCCTCTTTAAATTTTGTACAGTAGAGCGGTATGCTTAATGTACATTGTGCAGAAACTGAAGAAAAATAAATGTCAGCTTACTGAACCTGAAGAAAACTGAACAAACAAAAATGAGCTGGTTCATAGGTTGGTACTAGGCTATCGGCCCTAGGGCCTATGCAAGCCTAGCCATAACAATTCCCTGGATATTTCTTCCCACAATATTTACTTCTCTGGACCCCTGTCTAGCAGGGCGACTGACATGATCCCTGGGGTGAATTTCCTATCTCCCATCCAATCATCAAGGTTCCTTTTGAAAAGGGCCAATGAGGCGCTCTGCTTAACATGTATGGGCAGTCTATTCCAGAGTATGGGGAGTCTCTGGGTCAGGAACCTATCCCTCCAGCATGTTTTGTTCATTGTGATGACAAGGTTTAGATCCCTGGAGCGTGTGGCTCTGAGGGATTGGGATTTCTTTAAGTGGAGCATGTCCAACAGCTCAGGGTTTGACATGGCCTTGTATGTTGAGCAGAGATTGCCTCTGAGTAGACGATATGCCACAGAGTATAGCTGGAGTTTTTTTTAGACAGTCAGCATATGCTTTAGGCCTCTGATTCTTTTAGTGAGGTATTTCTGTGGCCTTTCCAGCTGTTGCAGATGTCTTGTGAGGTACACACCAAACGGGGCATTATACTCTATAATGGGTCTAATGAGGGATGAGTAAAGTGGGACAATGACCTCCTTTTTTTCTGGATGAAAAGCCCTTAGTGATGAGGTGTGCCACACAGAAGGATTTCCTGACTGTTGTGGCGATGTGATTATCGAAAGTGAGACCACTGTCCACCTGTGTCCCTAAGTCTCTCATCACACTTTTGATGTTTAGTGTCCTGCCACCTATGTGGTAATTCATGGGTACATGATTTTTTCCAAAGGAGATAACTATACATTTATTGGCATTAAGCTTGAGCCCATTGCTCTGGCACCAGGCATCTGTTTCTGTAAGGCCCTTTTGTAGAATATCCACATCATTTGGGGATTCAATAATGGCCCCCAGTTTGCAGTCATCTGCGAACTTTGTTAGCCAGAGTCCCGTAGTGTTGGCCTGTACTTCAGCGAAGTATATGCCAAACAAGAGTGGTCCCAGGACTGAAACCTGAGGTACTCCACTTGTCTGGAGCTGGATTTGGAGTTGGCTACTTTTACAGTCTGGGTTCTTGCAGTAAGCCAGTTGGCACCCCATCAAGTGACGTAGGGATTTATGCCCAGCTTAGTAAGTTTATCTATGATTCCAGAGTTGGGGGATGGTGTTGAAGGCCCTGGCGATGTCCAGATAGGCTGTGTGAACTGCCTTACCCTCATCTACAGCTCTGGAGACTGATTCAAAGAAGTCAATCAGATTCAGGTGACGAGATCGGGCCTTCACAAACCCAAACTGGGTGGGGTCCAGTGTTTGAAGGTTGCCAATGTCTTTGTTTATAAGTTCCATGATAATACATTCCATGCCCTTCCAGATCAGGCTTGTCAGACTGATGGGACGATAGTTCCTGGGATCCAAGGCAGATCCCTCCTTGTGGAGTGGGATAACTGTAGCTGTGCCCCACTCAGTGGGCATATGAAGCCTTTGGTGAGGCTATGATTAAACATGACACTTAGGTGAGGTGCCAGTTCATTTTGTAGTTCATGCAGTACACATCCTGGGATGTCATCTGGTCCCATGGATGCTGTATTCTTAGCTTTGGAGAGTGCGGTTTCTACCTGTGTGGCTGTGATTACTGTAATTTGGCAATCTTTTGGTATTGAGATGGGCCCTTTAGGGGATGAGAGGGGGTGAAGTTGGCACTAAATCGATCTGCCAGGATATTGGCAATATCCTTGAGATCAGTATATTTAATGCCATTCTGTTGTAGCTCAGAGCAGATCTGAGCATTGCCATTTAGATTCTTGACATAACTATAGAATGCCTTGTGGTTGTCTTTGGAATCTTTGGCAATTTTATTTTCGTAACTAGCTTTTGAGGATTTTATGAGGGATCTCAGCTTCTTACTGAGGCTGGTGAGGGAGTTTTTTGCATCCTGGGATTTCTCCTCTTTTCTGCAACAGTTTCTTCCTTCTGTTGTATAGTTTATTTATAGCAGAGGACCACCAGATTGGCTTCCTTTTTTTGGAGAAGAACATCTTCGTTCTATTTGGGATGGCACGATTCATGCACGAGTGGATGTGCTCGTACAGTGCCTTAGTGTAGGATTCTGCAGTCGAACTCTCAGCTCCCGTCTGCATGGGTGTCGTGAAGTTTGTCACTTCTGACTTCAGTAGCATGAAGTTTGCTTTGGAGAAGTTTTTTAAGGAGGTTTCCTTACTGGGGGGTGGGGGTGGGATGTGGATGTCAAGGGTGATTTGCTTATGGTCAGACATGACCAATGAGGGGGTAACCGCTGGTGTGGAGCATCCATCTCCCATGTTGGTAATGACCAGGTCTAGGATATTGGAGCCCCTGGTGGGACAATGGACTAGTTGATCCAGGGCATTGGAATTATGAATTTCAAGAACCGTTGGGAAAAGGAGTTGGTACCCAAGTAGTTTTCCCAGTTAATGGCAGGGTAGTTGAAATCACCCAGTATTAGGGTGTTTGGTTGTATCTTAATATTTTCCAGTATGTTTAGAAAGGTGTAGTGAGAATCTTGGGACATGGTGGGGGGATCTGTAGCAAGCTACAGTTTGGATTGCAGTCTTACCTAGTGTTAGTTGCACCTGGAGAATTTCAGATGCATTGTTTTGGGCAACTAGCCTGGAGGTGTGAATATCCTTGTTGAATATGGACACTCCTCCACCTTTAGTGTTTCGGTCTTGGTTTTGTGGCCGAAAAGTGTGCTAAGAGTTGTAGCCTGATATTACAGGGGTGCTCTCTCGAGCCTTGAACCAGGTCTCAGTTACTGCACAGATATCGATGTTCTCCATTTTTAGGAGTGCCTCAAGAGAATGCATTTTGAGGTTTAGACTTCTAGCATTGAGTAGCATTACCTTCAGATTTTGCATGCTTGTAGCTGTTAACGGTGGTGGTTTTATCCTTTGAACCTTACCTAAAAAAGGCACATATATTAGGCTGTTCGTTATTTCAGTTCTGCAAAAAAAAAAAAAGTTAAAACGTGCAATACTAAAAGAATCCAGCAACAATTTCCAGCACAAGAATGGATCTTAGGCTCATATACACAGGAGACTACATGGTCAGCTAAAACAAATACAATATAGCAAGGATAATAAAAACAGCTCTGACTGGCAAAACAATACAGTTCAGTAACATCTGCATTACAAAAGTTCAAACAAGGAAGGGGACAGATCTTAATCTGCATCTTTTTCTCCCCAGAAAACATCTCGTTAATACCGCTGCAGAAAACACAAACTTACCATTCTTAATGTCCAGGTATAACACCCCCCATCTCATTGTCATTTACTTAGCAGTTTTAAAGCTCCAGTGCTTTTTTTTTTTTTTCTCCAGGCTGTCCTCCCCCACCTTGCAGTAAACAGTTAAGTCACTAACAGCGTTATTCAAACAATACCCAAAATAAAAGCATTCACTAAAAGTAGGCTGAAGGACCTACTTAATATATGTTGCAGCAGAAGCCATAATTTACTGTAAAAAGTAAGAGAAGACTTGTAAGGCTAAACTGAATCACTGCAAACTCCTTCAAGAAAATACATTCAGCAACAGAAAACTGTTAATAGCAATTCCTGCAGCTGAAACAGGGTAATGCAAATAGGAAGGGTTAAATGAATTAATGTATGTATGTTTAAAATGTAGGCATTCCTGAAGGAAAGGAGGCAAGGAGGGTGTGTCTTAGTCTTCAAGGCAGCAAAATCATTGGGATATTTTTCCAAATTATTAATGCTTGTTGCACAACTGCAAGACAGAAGTTTGTGGAAATATGTCTCGCTGTACCGCTAGCACTCAGAATGAGGGTCAGAAAAAATGAGAACTATTTCACCCTATATGTATTTGTAATTTTGAGTTGTTAAAGAGTTTTTTGATAGCTACTGACAATCAGTTTGTCATATTTTTTTCTTACAGTGTTTTGAATGTCTGCAGACATTGGGTAGAGCACCACTTCTATGACTTCGAAAGAGATGTAGATCTTTTGCGAAGATTAGAAGAATTCATTGCTACAGTGAGAGGTAAGTATCCACAAGCTAAAATGACATTTGGCCCTTCAGTGTAATATTGATTTTTATTTTTTATTCTTCACTTTTTTGTTTCAAACATGGTAATCTGTTAGCATGTTAATGTCAATAAATGTTCTCTTCAATGGCAGATTATAGTAGGGTTATATGTTCATAAGCAAGTACTAAGCTAGCTGCCCTTGCGGGCCATTTTAAGTCTACACAGTTTGCCTTTTTGTGCTCAAAATAACCTATGCCATTTCTTTATAGATTGGCCTTACCCATCCCATGGTCAATCGTTGCATATTACCCTTAGTGAGGATAACTTGGGTCATACCATAGATAATTTGAGGAGAACCATGCATGGGATAAAGCATTTGGGAACTGCCTCTGTCCATTAGTAGTACAGGGGGCCGTCCTGCATTAAATGTTCTGTTTCCCACCCATGGATCTATGTTGTGCTTGAAAATTGACAAGGGTGAACTTTGTTTTATGTGGATGGGGAGTCTTTTCCACAGCAGCGGTATCCTCTGCAAGATATACTTGTCCCACCAAACTGTTTTGTTGATGTTGCAGAAGAGGTCTAAATGCCTAGACCAAGTATTTCTGATACCGTTTGACTTGCTGATTGCAGTAAGTCCATCAGTAATCAGTCAAAGGATGCCTTGTACACAAGACACAGGTAAACTCTTAGCATCTTGTAGGAATACCGACAGGGCTGTGAGTTGGTCCATGTAGGACATGTTGTTTAGGCCTTGTATCCTCTTAATAAGGTATCTTTGTGGGCATTTCACTAAATGCATGTTCATGGTTGGCCTAATGTGGGCTGATTAAAGGTGGACAGTGACATCCCTAGATTCATACAATCCCTTTGTTTGTGAGCTGTGCAGTATAAGAAATACTTACATTTAGGAGAGAGATATTTTTTATTCTTTTTCTTATTGTAGCTGTCAACTGACCACAATATGGCAGAATGTCCCTGGTGTCACCTCATCATACCTATGAATTCTAAACTAAACTGTCCCTGATTTTGCAGAATGTCCCCTCCATAATTTTTTTGATTTTTTTTTTTTATATATATATAAACACTGAAGATTACAGTCTATATATAATGGCAGAGAATAGAACTTCCCTTAACTTTTTAAAGTGAATTAGAGTAGTAATTAAAAATTGTAATTTTGGGCCTTTCTACCCATATTATTTTTAGCTTTTTCCAGAATTCTTGAATGAAAAAGGTGAGTTATGCACCTCATATTTTGTTCCATCCCTCATAAAATCTGTGTCTTTTCCATCTGGATTCAACCTGTGGTTTATCAGATAAGGGCTGGCCATATTCCAAAGACTTCAGCCCATTGAGCTCTGCCTCCTCTAACCATAATCCCTCACTCAACTAAGATTACATCGGATCTCATTTGCTGCAATTCCTGGACATCAACTTGGTTATTTACTTTGGAGTGTAGCTTTTTTCGGATATTTTTGAGTGCGATTTAGCTTGTTGTTGTTATCCTTTTTGTCAGGGTTAGTCCCCTCTCTTCAGGGGAGACCTGAAGTTAAGTTTTTATTACTAGGGGAAATTTGGGCAGGTCATCAAGGAACTTCCCCTTCTTGTAGCTTTGGAGCCAGTGAATGAGTGTGCATGTCCCATTCCTAGCATATTGGCAGCTAGGAGAATGATGTGCAGTGAGTGAAAGATGGCAGAAGGCACAGAGGTGAACGCCAGTGTTTAGAGTAGTAATCAGATCATGAATGATTCAGAACATGTTTTTTAACATTTATTTGCTGAAGCTGAAAAGGAATTGACAAGTGAAATTTGTGTTGTTACAACCCACCAGTCAGGAGGGTTGCAGGATGACTTAGTGAAGGAGATGGTGATGCAGACTGAGCTGTGGATTGAAGGGGATGTTTCTTTGGGGAGACATTATGGATAAAATACAGAAAGAAGTAGTAGACTCCATCCTGAAGGATGATAGTGAGATGGAAAAGAAAACCTGTGCAGAAAAAAATGGAAGAAGGTACAAGGGGAGTAACAGAAAAGTAAAAGGCAGAAGAGAGTGCAAATCAGAAGAATGCGGGGATGATTCAAAATAAAGAAGAAAAAGAACTGGATAGGTATGAAGTTGGGGTAACATAATGGTTCATTTGGATGTAAAAGCCCAAGAGGTAAGAACAGTTGTTATTACAAAGATCTTGTAACATATCTGAGACTGTTTATGCAATGCAAAATTTTCTTGGGGAATATTAAAAGGACTGTAATCCTTGAAATTTATATGTAATAAAAGCATTTAACAGGGAAACACAAGAAGATTTATGTACAATGTTGTACAGAAGTAGAAAGAGAGAATTTGAACGGACATTTGTAACGCTTATGCAAAGAAGTGCTGGGCATTGCAAAGGTTTATGATAAATTGGGTTTATGGACTGGTGGATGGGATTGTAATATTTTGTTAAAGATAGAAAAGAACAACATTATACATATTCCAAGTATGATAAATGTCAAAAGAAACAAGGGTGTGGTAAAATACTGGGGCATCCCAAAGCACCTTTTTTGTGGAAAAGGACATCTGATAAATAACTGATAAAAATAAATGTTATTTTTGTGGGGAACTGAGTCATGATGCAAGAAAATGTGAACTGAAATGTTATAAATGTAACAAAATTGGACATTTATAGATGGATTGTAAAACTGAAATTAATAAGGAAAGTGAAAAAAAGAAGAAACTGAAGAAAGAGAGGAAACATTAGAAAAGGAAGTAGAAGATATCTTAGATAAAGAAGACAAAGCATGAAATAAAAATAAGGAAATAGATGAAGGTTCTAAAATAAGTAACTTGGAAGATGTAAAGTGGGAAGTAGTAAAAGAAAAATTCTGTTGGTAAAAAGGTAAAGACAGGAAAAGAAAAATTAAAGGGATGAGTATAAAAGAAAATGGATGAGAAATAAAATTTTAATTTCTAGAAAGTTAAGAAGGGAAAGTATTATAGTACTTATAAAAAGTATTTTTACTTAATACTTATTAAAGTATTGTAATACTTTCTGTAAATGTAAATAGTATTAACGTAGTGAGAGTGATATATTTGGAATGGTGCAATAAATATGATATAGATATAATTGTACTAGAAGATACAAGATTCTTAAGAGCATAAAGATTACAAACAGATGAGTTACAGGATTGATAGATAATTTGGAATTTTAGCAAGAATGGGAAGATTAGCTATTGTGGTTTTAAAATGGAAAGAACAAGTTTATAGAACTATAGCATTATATGCTTGTAATAAATGAGGCAAAAAGAAAGGAAACAATGTAAGAAAAATGTTAGAAGTTATGATATGTGGTACTTTTGGGATACAAATTCATGGACTTAAAGAAATAGATTACTTTATAATTTCAGAAAGACTAACTCTAGGAGAAGGAGCGATGGTTAAAATGGGGTTTTCTGTTCCTTTAGCAATATGGCTAGAGATAAAGGAAAACAAGGAATATATAAAATAGGCAAAGGAATTAAAAGGATAAATGAGAAAACATGGGACAAAGAAGGAAAGAGATTAATAGTTATGGAAAGATTATATTACTATGACAGTATTTTATAAAAATTGGTCTGAATGGTGGATGACTTTTAAGATATAAAAAATGTTTCTTTCAGTGGCAGTATGGTGTGAGAAAAGTAGGAGAAAAACATAGGAGAGATTAAAGATGCATTGGAAGATTTAGAAAATGATGATAGAGGGTTTTTTTGATAAATGAAAATTATTATATAGAGACAATTGAGTGTAAATTAAGGACTTATTATTCAAGCAGTGATATTCCTTGCAAGGAAAAAGAGTAGCAGTATTGGCATATTTTAGTAGATGAGTCAAGGAAGATAGTAGTGTAATGAGAGAAATGAAAACTGTAGAAGTAGAAATGGAAAGAACCCAGAAGCAAATAATGACTATTGTGGTAGAGTATGTACAAAAATGTTTAAAGAAAAAAGAAACTGAAAATAATATAGAAGGTAAAAAAATTTTCAGAGATCGAAAATAAAGAATTTGAAAAGGAGATTTCTTTATATGAGTTAATAAATGATTGGTACAAATAAATATAAATTTGGGTGCAAGACCAGATGGAATAGGATATGAAATGTATAAACATTTAATGGAATGGCAAAAAGAATATATATTTTTTAAAGATTTTAAATGTCTAAATAAATGTCTCATGCATAAAAAATGTGTAGCGGAATACTTTTATTTGGAAGAAAAAAGACAAAATCTGATAAAAAACTGGAGACGGTACTGAATAATGATGACTAAGAATCTTTATGAAAATAATACAAAAGTGTTTTGAAACTAAGATGGAAAGTCTTAATGGAGGACGGTGTATATAGCATAAAGGGGAAGGAATGTCAGAAGTAATGATAGTGAGAACGATTGTAGATTTTATAAACAGAAGAGAAGAAGCTAAACTCCATGTGAGGGGATCTTAGTAAGGTATTTGATGCAGTAGGACATGGAATTGTATGAGCGCTAATGAAAAAAATGCAATGTAAGTGAAAAAAATTAGGAAGTGATGTATGTCTGTATAGCAATAATACATTTTAAAATTATAGTAAATGATTGATTTAAGTAAAGCGATACATATGAGGAAGCGTGTAAGAGAGCTATGTCCAATGAGTTGTATACTTTTTCATTTAGTTAAGAATGTGCTTCTATGTGAAATAAATTATAAAATGATGGGGGCTGAGTACATAATGCTTAAGCAAGGGGAAGTACATTTTACAATGAATAAGATCTGTGTGTTTGGTATAAAATTTGGGAATAAGAACGCGATTAGAACTCAGTGGGAAAATAGAAGAGTTAAAAGAATTTTTTTTTCTGGAAAACCAATAAGTTATCATTTAGAAAAAAGGTTTATTTGATAAATTCAGTATTAATTGGAAAACTATCATACTTAGCAAGTGTATTTATGTTCCCAACAGTATTTGAAAAAGAATTATTGCAGATAATTTATCATTTCTAAGGGATTCTAGACTGAATCCAGTAAAAATAGGAGGTTTGTATGCAAATAGAGGAAGGACATTTAGGATAATTTAATCCAGTGGTATATGCTAATTCACTAAATTTGTATAAAGTGTTAACTCATTCAAGTCTGTAGTGCCTGTTTTGTATACCTTCAGTTCATACCCCTAGCTCCTTATATTATCCAGACTTTTCGGGGGGTGGAGGGTCTTGCTTTTTTAACAAAGTCACTTACCAGCTAATAATAAGCAGCATCAGAGATAGTGAAGAATGATTAACAAAATAACACCAAGATTGTTAGTCTGTTGTATTCTGTAACAAGACTTAATCACAGTCACTGACTCATATTTTCATATTTATGGTCATATTTTCATATCTGAGAGCTCTTTATGATCTTAAGGCACGATGTGATATGCCATGGTGGGAGACAGAAAAATCATTGTCACTGTTCTTTTTATATCACACTGTACCTGAGATATTGCTAGCTCTTTGTTAGTAATTATGAAAATAAATAATATTTCCATATGTATGTAATACTTCAAAAAACAAGTGATATCAGGTGAAACCTTACATGTTGTTGAAGGATCTTTGAAATTTGTACTGTAAATTGCACATATTGAGTGCTAAGTGATCTGATGCTGTAAATTTTCATTGTGTCCTCAATTGTTGGGTTTGGATTCGAATCTTGGATCCGACTCTGCCATTACTAAAACTTGCAGTAACCAAAATGCTCTTGCGCTTCTGCCTTAACCATGATGCACCATCCTCTAACATACCCCAGATCTGTTTTGCCGCTTTTCGTGTAAAGATGTGATCAGTCATAGCTTTCAAGTTTTGATTGTACTTTCATCAGATTTGTGATTATTTCTACAAAAAAGTTCATTTTTCTAGTATACTTCTATTACTCTTCTTATCCATTACACTTGTACCTCACTGTACTGTTTTTATTAGCATTGTTGGTAGTTTTTTAACCTCTGCTGTTTTGATAGGCTTGTGTAGCTCTTTGTTCGTAATATTTTTCTTTTCTAACTTCCTGTTTCCAAAAAAAAGCTTTATATTTCTAATATTTTTCTCTTGTAGTGTGCTTTGTTTACATTAGTATGGCTGAGAAGGTTTACTATCAAAATTTTGACTACGTTTTTGTGAGTAATCAATTACTTGAAAAACATTGTCGAAATTAACATCAACCAACCAAAATAATGAAACATGAAAAATGTCAACAAGTTGAATTTGACTTTTCGAACTTACTTGAACATCCGGTGACATTCAACACGTTTTGTAGGGGGCAAGCAACCCTGCACCCCCCATGTGAGGGACTGCCCCCCCAAACACACCCAGCTAGTTGTATATTACAATTCCGAGATCACATTACAGTGAGGAAAAGGGCAAAGTTTCCTATTGCCACTATAGTGCAGTCTCCAGTCATTATGTCAATCTCACAACTGCGAATGCACACTAGCATTCGCTGTTGCGGGTTTGACATATTTCGAATCGCCTTTATGCGACTTTGAAAACTGCCTTTCGACATTCAAAGTGCACAAAACGGCATTCAAAATTTTCAGTGTAAACTGGCTGAGAAGCATCTTTCCAGCATTAAAAAAAATATTTGAAGTGTGGGTACAAGTTGCCTGTTTCATTTGTGCATACACTCTTTGTTTATTGTCTTGGTCTGCAGCACCTGCAGGAGGATTGTTCTGTTTGTCATAATTTTAATCCCAGAGCACTTGTAGACAGGAGGAGTAAGCTGATTCTGAAAGGCTTGCTGCCATTTTTTTCAGTGAAGTTATCACTGGGACTCAGTTCCCCCAAATCAAAGTCTAAGGAGGCAGAGTCTCTGATTCCCTCCTGTTCTTCGACTCCATCTTTGGAGCTGTCCAGGAATAGATCTAATTCTGATTCGAGGAGATCTCAAACATCTTCTGAAGAAAAAGAGGTTAATGGATCCTGTGCCTTCAGATCCAACCAAGAAACCTTCAAATTCGACTGTTCTGGATCCAATTATTTTGCCAAGGACCTGATAATTCTCCCTCTGTTGATCCACTGCCTTCCAGGGTCCCGTCCCCTTTGTGGAAAGGTGCCATTCAAAGTCACCTTCCCTGGCCTCTTCTCATTCATCCAGGAGTTTGACTGAGGAAGATGTGGATAGGATGATAAAAAAGTTTCTCTCGGGACAGACCCAGATGGGTGTGTTATCTTCTACCACTTTGGGTCAGGAGGCTCATCCTTGTTCCACACCCCAACCTTGGACTCCTTCTCACTTCCCTTTGGTTTCTTCAGAGTCTCTGGATCTGAGCCTGCCAGGTCCGTCTGGCTTGGATCCAAAGATAACCCTATCTTTCGAGCTGAAACTAACTCTTGAGTGCCCTGTCTCCGACATTTTTGGAACCTGAGGACTGTTGGAGCCAATGGTTCCTTGTCAGATCGGAGGCACTGGGATCAACTCCACAGGTCTTGGAACCATCTCTGTGCCTTGGTGTTTCGACATTGGACAGCTCAGCTCCAACTTCCTCCTCAGGGAGATTGCTTTCAGGACAGGAGGAGACAGCGGTCCAGAAGCCTGTCTTCTCAGTGCCAAGGTCGTCGTCTTCTCTGGGACGGGCTGCCTTCAAGATTGTGAGGAGGGTGTTTTCCTGCTCCAACAGGATTGATGGACCCAACCCCTTCAGATCTTCAGTCCAGCTCCCAGATGTTTCTGCGCTTAGAGCCTCATCATTTAATGCCACAGGGACAGCCAGCTTGAGACCTCCAAACTACCCAGCAGGGTTTCATTCTGTGCTGACACTTCCCCAGAGCACCGAAGTGCAAGAGGAGGCAGTTGCATACTCCACAAGAGTCAGTTACAAAGGATACTGATTTCAGCAAGGGTGAAGGGCCCTCACGATCACCTCCTAGATCGCTGAACTATTTGGCACATTTTACTAGGTTGCAACGGGGCTTGATCAAAGAACTTTCAAAATCCCTTTCAGGAATTGTTTCTGCTGAGGTCACTCATCTGTGGTCTCTGTTGATTGCCCTCCAATCCATCTTGAATTTATCTATGAGGCTTATTGCGCATGCAACCGACAGCACCTCAAGGGCAGTGGGCTCAGGCATATCCATTAGGAAGTATGCCTGGATGTGCTTATGTGATTTTGCGAAGCCCTTCAAGTCCTCGTCATCAGTGCTCCCTTTGATGGGAATTATTCGTTTGGCCCCAAAGTAAAGGACACATTATGTTGGTGTGAGGAGGATGGAAAGACCCTCTCTGCAGTGGACGTACATTTTCTGACCCTCAAAGATCCTTTTCTAGGAATCAATGAGTTGGGTCAGAAGACATGGTTCAAGAAGTCCCAGGGTCTTTTCCAGGACACATGTAGAGAAAATTCCCCTAGGATCAGAGGGGGAACTCTAATGGACGACAGCACCCCTGGGGCAGAAAAGGTCTGCAAAACCAGGGGTCCAGAGATTCTTTCTCTTGACGGACCCTACCAACACTCCTGAAAGGAGATCCAATTGTCCCCCCTCTGGAAGCAATCAGGGGTTGACTGTCCCTGCACCAGAGAGCCTGGCTAGGCATAACAAAAATACTTGGGTACAGAGGATCATTTCCAGAAGTTATACAATACCCATACCCTTTTCCCTTCCACCTCTAACTCTGCAAAACATTCTTCATATTCCACCCTGTCAGAGGAAAGCATCAGCAATACAACTACAAAAGCTACTAGAAAGAGTCATCCAAGAGTTCCCACCAGACCAGATAGAATCCAGAACTTACTCAAGATTCTTTTTAGTGCCATAGGAAATGGGGGACTAGAGATCAGTTTTGGATCTCCGCAAATTGAACAAGTCATTTCGTCATACAAAGTTTCAGATGGTCACTGTTCAGTCTATTCTACCCTTCTTGGACAAGGACGACTGGATGTGCTCAGTAGACCTGCAGGATGTGTAATATCACATAAAGATGGACAGACAATCCAGAGAGGGCACTTAGGCTTTCAGCTGGGAGGCAGTCGCTACCAGTTCAGAGCAATGATCTTAGGTCTCACTACAGCCCCCAGAGTGTTTAACAAATGCTTGTCAGTAGTGGCAGCTCACTTGACACTGCAGGATTCTGGGTGTTTCCATATCTAGACAACTGTCTCATTACCGCTCCAACCAGGCGTCTACTAACAAGATCGATAGATCAGGTACTTCACATTTGTTCTCTTCTGGGGATAACCGTAAATTATGACAAGTCTCATCTACAACCAACTCAAATTTTGGAATTCATAGGAGCAGTTTTAAACATGACATCTGTGACAGCTTCTCTTCCTCTGTCAAGAGTGCAGATTGTAAGATTCCAAGTCAGGAGAATAATTTGCAGTACCAGTGTTTCAGCCCAGTTGATCCTTCAGGCCTTCGGGTCCATGTCAGCTGCATTAATTTTAGTTCCTCTAGTAAAGTTTCATGTAAGAATTCTTCAGTGGATGCTAGCAACACAGTGGTCCATTCTTTACCAGCACATGTCAATGCAGATAAGGATTACTCAGGCATGCAAGAGGTATTTGTGGTGGCAGATTCAGTCAGAACAAGTTCTACAAGGCTGTCCTTCCCTTCTCTCTATACCCACAGCAGTAGTGAATACGGATGCTTCCCAGATTGGGTGAGGGGGGCACTTTCTGGAGATAACACTCCAAGGCACTTGGTCCCCCAGAGATGCCAACTTGTATATCAGTGTCTTAGAGGTGAGAGTAGTGCTTTTAGCTTTACAGGCCTTCCAGTTCTCTCCCTTCAGGGCCAATTGCTATTCAAATGGACAGTATGTCAGTAGTTTGGTACCTCAGCAAACAAGGAGGGACCAGATCATACCCTTTGTGTCAAGAAACACTCGAATGTGGCGATGGGTGATCGCATAGCTGCTTTCTCATAACAATGCACAGTCTGGGGAAAACCAACATTATAGTGGACAAGTTGAGCATGTCCATTCTTCTACATCACAAGCGGTCTCGCAACAGGAAAGTGGCAGAAATTACTTTCTGCCTATGGAGACAGCCCTGCTGCAGTCTTTTTGCTTCTCCCCTAAACAACAAATGCAGCAGCTACTTTGCCCTAATCCCCCCTCAGGGGGAGTTACCAAGGGACATTCTACTTCACGATTGGTCCCCCTGGTCTACTTTATGCTTACCCTTCAATTCCTGCAATTCCAAAACTCTTGCAGGAAGCAGCCAGGTTGAAGAGCAAAGTCATCCTCATTGCACCTAACTAGCCTTATCATATTTGATTCCCTTTTCTGTGGTCTCATCATCTTTACCAACCTTGTATACTGGATCAGATTCCATTTCTCCTGTCACATCCAACAGATATGGTTCATCTGGATATCTCAAACCTCAAGTTAACAGCAGGATTTCCCCAATTCCATTAATAGCCAGATAACCAATGCTCTCTTCCCCTGTTCATCATATTCTTTTATCTTCCCATAAACCTTCATCGAGAAAGCTGTATACAAGTAAATGGAAAAGGTTTGTTTACTGGGCACAACAAAAACACATTCACCCCTTTTCAGCCCTGATAAATAATATACTTGAATTTTTAACTTACATCTTTAATGAAAGGGCAAGCTCCTGTACTATTAAGGTTCAATTGTTAGCAATTTCTAATTTTCATATTGGATTTGAAAATTCTTCAGTGGCCTCTCTAACTTTGTAAAGAATTCTTGAGATCCTTACATAAAGACACCTTTCCACTATAGGACTTGAACTTGGTACTGCAGACCTTAATTCACTCCCCCTTTGAACCAGCAGTGAAATGCAACCTTAAATTTTGTGACTTGGAAAACTGTCTTTATAGTGGCCATTACCTCAGCTAGAAGAGTTTCAGAATGTCAAGCTTTGTCATCAAAACCTTCATACTTGTTTTCTCTTTTTCGTAAAGATGGTGTTACATTACAAACCAGTGCGACTTTCCTTCCCAAGGTGGTATCAGAATCCACTATCAGTAAGTCCATTAATTTGCCAGTAGTCTCCTAAATTTACAAAGAAAAATTAATATACTTTGCATTTATTGGATGTTCATTTACATAGGACAAAAGAAATCAGAAAGACAGACCAGTTGTTTCTTTCTTTTGCTGATGTGAAATTGGGAAACCCAGTGGCAAAACTAACTCTAGCCTAATGGCTGACTTTTACCTTCTATCTGTAGACTGGGTCTATCCTTACCAAAACCTTTAATAGCCCATTCAACTAAGTCCACGGCAACTTCTTCAGTCTTTCTATCTAGAGCTTATATGGACAACATATGTGCAGCTGCAACCTGGGTGAATCCTCATAGTTTTATCATTCATTGCAAATTGAATCTGGTCTGAAGGAGTAGAGCAGCTTTTGGCTCAAGTGTGTTCAGGAATATTCTTCCTTTAGAGTACACCTGGGATTTTAGGTAGCTGAGGACTGTGTCCCAACAGTTGAGGATAGAATGAAAATTGGCAACATCAGATAAAGAAGTTATGTACTCACCATAACGTTCAGTTTGTGTTGTCCATTTTCATTCTTAATCAGACATCACTGTCCTTTATGATTGAGCTCCAGATATAGTTTCTTCTGTAGGACATGTACATTTTTATGTAAATGGCCGAGTCGGATCCAAACCCAGCAGTTGAGGAAGAATGAAAATGGACAACATAGATGGAACATTATGGTGAGTACATAACTTTTTATTTGTGCAGATTTCAAGATATGACCATTTGCAAAAGTGTAGCAAAAAAAATTAAATTTTGGGTTGTGTCCATTATATAATAGTATTTATGGAAAGACTGGAAATTAATTGACTGTTATTACTGTAAAGAATATTTCTTAGTGTTGCTATTTATGTAGTTTTAATACCTTTTTATTTTTCACAAAATATTTCCATTTATTTATCTTATACTTTTTAAGTTTATTTTCCAGAAAATAGTATGGTATGCAAGATGTGTATGGGCTGCTAGAGGTGTGCCATTCCACACCACATAGGTGTTAATGAGTTAAAGTGGAAAATATGAATGATTAGTTGTAAAATGTTTAAGTGTAAGTATGATAAATTTGGGGTATGTTAAAAAGAAACAAAAGAGAGAAAAAATGTATAAATGAAGAGACAATTTTAGCAAGAAAAAAATATTAATGTGGAAAATAAAAACTGGTGAAATAGAAACTGAGAGAAAAGTGTAGTATAGGAAAATAATAATATAGTATTATGTTAAATTATGGGCACATGTAGCAGAAAGACAAACTAAAGCTATAAAAATAAGAAACTGAGTAACAGCCCTCTCCTCCTACCTCCAAACACATCCACTTGTGAGAGATGCAAGTACATAGCCAAACTTGAGGCTTCACTCTCTCAATCCAAGACTGGGTCAGTCAGTCAGTAAGAGAAGGTCAACACACACATCACATCACAGACAACCCATAGCCCCCTTGTTAGCACACCACTGTCACATAGCAACACGAAACACATGACCACCTTCGCGGGGGATCTCTTAAAAAATCTGCCCAAACAGAGATCTCCAAGGCACAAAGGCAAGCAACCATCCCATCCAAGCATAACTCACAAGACACACAGCGCTCACAACCAGTGTGCCACTCAAGCTAAGCCCCTAAGGCAGAACAATATATCAAACACATTAGTCATAGGTGACTCAGTTGTAAGGCACATGCTCACTAGGCTGAATAAGGAGAAAGTCACGGTCATCTGCCTGTCATGTGCCAGGATTCGCCACGTAATGCATGCACTTGGGTCTCTCCACGGCAAGTACAAATATGAGTCCATCATCGTACATGTTGGTGTAAATGACCTGAGACGTACCTCCCTGGACTACATGAAAAGAGACATGGAGGAGCTCTCTGATCTTGTTTCTCATGCAGGTATGACCCTAGGCTTGAGTAACATCCTACCGCCACCAAGAATGATACCACAGTACAAGCAGAAAATGATTGACTTCAACAATTGGCTAAGTTTCTGGTGTGATTCAAAGGGGATCCAGTATCTTGTCTGCTTGGGATAACATGATAGACCTCTATGCTTTGCCAAAGACTGCCTGCATCTGTCACCCCTGGGATTCTAGATACTGACCAAGGCCCTTGCCACCCCTATAGTGCCTTTTTTAGGCAATGTCCTGAAGACAAATTTACCACCATAACATCTGCTAGTAAATGCATTCTAAGGGTTATGCTACTCAATGCTAGAAGTCTAAACCTCAAAATGCACTTGCTCGAATCACTCCTCAAACTCGAGAACATCGACATCTGTGCAGTAACAGAGACCAGGTTCAAGGCTTCTGAGAGCACCCCTGGGCTACCAGGCTACGATGCATATTACACCTTTCGGCCCCCAAATCTGAACCGTAACCCTAAGGGATGTGATGACCAAACCCTCAAAGGCGGAAGTGTATCCATCTTCATAAAAGTTGCACACACCTCCAGACTTGTTGCCCAACATAACGCATCAGAAATACTTCAGATACAGTTATCACTGGACAAAACTGCAGTCCATGTAGCCTGCTACAGATCCCCTACAATGTCCAAGGACTCCACTCTGCATTCCTGGACACTCTGGAAAACATCAAGGTCCAGCCTAATACCCTTATTTTTGGAGACTTTAAACTACCAACTAACAACCAAACACCCTAATACTGGGTGATTTTTAACTACCCTGCCATTAACTGGGAAAACTACTTGGGTACCAACACCTTTTCCCAACGGTTCTTGGAATTCATAAATTCCACTTCCCTGGATCAACTAATCCATTGTCCCACCAGGGGCTCCAATATCCTAGACCTGGTCATTATCAACATGGGAGATAGATGCTCCACACCAGTGGTCACCCCCTCAATGGTCAGGTCTGACCGTAAGCAAATCACCCTTGGCATCCACATCCCACCCCCACCCCCCAGTACTGAAACCTCCGTAAAAAACTTCTCCAAAGCCAACTTCATGCTACTCAAGTCAGAAGTGACAAACTTCATGACACCCATGCAGACGGGAGCTGAAAGTTCGACTGCTGAATCCTACACTAAGGCACTGTACAAGCACATCCACTCGTGCACGAATCGTGCCATCCCAAATAGAACCAAGACGCTCTCTTCCAAAAAAAGGAAGCCAATCTGGTGGTCCCCTGCCATAAACAAACTATACAACAGAAGGAAGAAACTGTTGCAGAAAAGAGGAAAATCCCAGGATGCAAAAAACTCCCTTACCAGCCTCAGTAAGAAGCTGAGATCCCTCAAAAAATCCTCCAAAGCTAATTACGAAAATAAAATTGGCATTCTATAGTTGTCAAGAATCTAAATGGCAATGCTCAGATCTGCACTGAGCTATAACAGAATGGCATTAAATATACTGATCCCAAGGATATTGCCAATATACTGGCAGATCGATTTAGTGCAAACTTCACCCCCCCTCACCCCCTAAAGGGCCCATCTCAATACCAAAAGATTACCAAATTCCGGTAATCACGGCCACACAGGTAGAAACCGCACTCTCCAAAGCTAAGAATACAGCATCCATGGGACCAGACAGCATCCCGGGCTGTGTACTACATGAACTATAAAATGAACTGGTACCTCAGCTAAGTGTCATGTTTAATCATAGCTTCACCTCAGGCTTCGTGCCCACTGAGTGGTGCACATCTACAGTTATCCCACTCCACAAGGGGGGATCCATCTTGGGAACTACCGTCCTATCAGTCTGACGACCCTGATCTGCAAGGGCATGGAAAGCATTGTCATGGAACTTATAAACAGAGACATTGGCAACCTTCAAACACTGGACCCCACCCAGTTTGGGTTTGTGAAGGGCCGATCTTGTTTCTTGAATCTGATTGACTTCTTTGAATCAGTCTCCAGAGCTGTGGACGAGGGTAAGGCGGTCCACACAGCCTATCTGTACCTGGCCAAGGCCTTCGACACCATCCCCCACTCTGGAATCATAGATAAACTTACTAAGCTGGGCATAAATCCCTAAGTCACTCAATGGGTTGCCAACTGGCTTACTGACAGAACCCAGACTGTAAAAGTAGCCAACTCCAAATCCAGCTCTAGACAAGTGGAGTACCTCAGGGTTCAGTCCTGGGACCGCTCTTGTTTGGCATCTACTTCTCTGAAGTACAGGCCAACACTAAGGGACTCTGGCTAACAAAGTTTCACAGATGACTGCAAACTGGGAGCCATTACTGACTCCCTAAATAATGTGGATATTGTACAAAAGGGCCTTACAGAAACAGATGCTTGGTGCCAGAGCCATGGGCTCAAGCTTAATGCCAAGAAATGTATAGTTATCCCCTTTGGGAAAAACCATGTACCCATGAATTACCACATAGGTGTCAGTACACTAAACACTGAAAGTGTGATGAGAGACTTAGGGACACAGGTGGACAGTGGTCTCACCTTCGATAACCACATCGCCACAACAGTCAGGAAATCCTTCTATGTGGCACACCTCATCACTAAGTGCTTTTCATCCAGAAAAAAGGAGGTCATTGTCCCACTGTACTCATCCCTCATTAGACCCATTATAGTGTACAACACCCCATTTGGTATGTACCTCACAAGACATCTGCAACAGCTGGAAAGGCCGCAGAAATACCTCACTGAAAGAATCACAGGCCTAAAGCAGATGCCCTATGCTGACCGTCTAAAAAAAACTCCAGCTATACTCTGTGGCATATTGTCTAATCAGAGGCGATCTCTGCTTAACATACAGGGCCATGTCAAACCCTGAGCTGTTGGACATGCTCCACTTAAAGAAATCCCAATCCCTCAGAGCCACACGCTCCAGGGATCTAAACCTTGTCATCACAATGAACAAAACATGGTGGAGGGATAGGTTCCTGACTCGGAGACTCCCCATACTGTGGAATAGACTGCCCATACATGTCAAGCAGAGCACCTCCTTGGCCCTCTTCAAAAGGAACCTTGACGATTGGATGGGAGATAGGAAATTCACCCCTGGGATCACGTCAGTCACCCTGCTAGACAGGGGTCCAGGGAAGTAAATACTGTGGGAAGAAATATCCAGGGAATTTTTATGGCTAGGCTTGTATAGGCCCTAGGGCTGATAGCCTAGTACCAGCCTATGAGCTCCTCCATTAGTTGGAACAACTACTCCTGCTCCAGCTCTTTTGCCCAATACTTCTTGGAATTCATCAACTCCAGTGCCTTGGACCCTCTCATTCTCACCCCCACTAGGGGAAACAACATTCTTAACCTAGTCATTACAAGCATAGGGGACTGGTGCTCTACATCTATGATGAACCCCTCCCTGGTCAGACCCGACTACAAGTTAATCCCCTTTGATATCCGAATTCCACCCCCCCACCCCCGAAAAAGGAAACCACAGTGAAAAACTCTCCAAAGCTAATTTTGAGCTTCTAAGGACAGAAGTGGCAAGCTTCACGTCCTCCACAGAAATGGGGAATGAGAGTATGGCTGGTGAATCATACCCCAAGGCGCACTGTATAAGCACTTACACAGTTGCATAGCTAGTGCTATACCAAACAGAACCAAGACATCATCCACAGAAATGGAGAATGGGAGTATGGCTGCTGAATCATACACCAAGGCACTGTATGAGCACTTACACAGTTGCATAGATAGGGCTATAACAATCTGGTGGACCCCTGCCATTAACAAACTCTACAACAGAAGGAAATGTCACAGAAAAGGGTAAAGTCCGATGATTGGAAAAATTCCCTTGGAAAACTCTGTAAAAAAAACTGAGATCCCTCATCAAATCCACCAAAGCTAGTTATAAAAGCAAAATTGCTACAGATACTAAGGACCACCACAAGGCATTCTTTAGTTATGTCAAGAGTCTGCATAATAATACGCAGATGTGCCCTGAGCTACAACACAATGGCACCACTTATACTGAACCAACTGAT
Organism: Protopterus annectens; assembly: GCF_019279795.1. Taxonomy (NCBI): domain Eukaryota; kingdom Metazoa; phylum Chordata; order Ceratodontiformes; family Protopteridae; genus Protopterus; species Protopterus annectens. Next base: position 541,818,581 of record NC_056727.1, read on the forward strand.
ATTGCCAATATCTTGGCAGACAAGTTTAGTGCGAACTTTACTCCCCCCTCACCCCCCAAAGGGCCCATCCACATAACCGAGGAATACCAACTCCCCATTATCATGACTGCACAAGTAGAAACCGCACTGACCAAAGCTAAGAATACAGCTTCCATGGGACCAGATAATATTACCCGGGTTGTGTCCTACACGATCTACAAAAAGAACTGGCACCACACCTGAGTGCCCTGTTCAACTACAGTCTCAGTTCTGGCTTTGTCCCCACTGAATGGCGCACTGCTACAGTCATTCCAGTCCACAAAGGGGGGCGACTACTGACCCTGGGAAGTACTGCCCCATAAGCTTGATGAGCCTGATCTGAAAGGCTATGGAACGTATTATTACTGATCTTATAAATAAGGATATAGGGAACCTTCATACCCTGGACCCCATGCTCTTTGGGTTTGTAAAAGGCAGATCATGTCTGCTCAGTCTGATAGACTACTTCGAAGCTGTCACCCAGAGCGGTGGATGAAGGCAAGGCTTGTCCACGCAGCCTACCTCGATCTGGCCAAAGCCTTTGACACCATCCCGCACTCTGGAATCCTTGATAGGCTCACTAATCTGGGCATTAACCCGTACATCACTAGTTGGGTTGCCAACTGGCTCACTGACAGAGCCCACATGGTGAAAGTAGCTAACTCCAAATCTGACTACTGGGAAGTTACAAGTGCAGTCCCACAGGGATCGGTTCTGAGTCCTCTTCTGTTTGGTATCTACTTCTCTGAAGTTCAAGCCAACACCAAGGGACTCTGGTTAATCAAATTTGCAGATAACTAGCTATTATTGATTCTCAAGCTGATGTGGACATCCTACAAAAAGGCATAATGGAAACCAGCGACTGGTGCCAAAACCATGGCCTTTGGCTCAACGCCAAAGAATGCATAGTCATTCCCTTCAGGAAAAACACTGTGCCCACAAACTACTATATTGAAGGGAACCCGCTTAACTCTGAAGGTGTTATAAGGGATCTAGGGACACAGGTAGATAGCAATTTCTCCTTCGACAACCACGTCGCCGGTGTAGTTGGGAAGCCCTTTTACATGGCACATCTCATCACAAAAGGTTTCTCTTCCAGGAAAAAAGTAATTATCTCTGTCTGCTCAGCCCTCATCAGACCTATTATTAGAGTACAATGCCGCATTTAGCATGTACCTCACTAGACACCTCCAACAAACTGGAAAGGCCACAGAGGTTCCTCACTAAGAGTATCTTAGGACTCAAATGTGTCTTATGCAGATAGACTTAAAAAACTTAAACTTTACTCCATCTCATATTGCCTACTTAGAGGCGAACTCTGCTTGACATACAGAGCCATGTTTTGCTAGACATGCTTCATCTGAAAAAATCCCAATCCCTCTGTGCTACTCATTCCAAAAACCTCAACCTTATCACCACATTAAACAGAACCTGCTGGAGGGATAGGTTCCTAACACAGAGACTTCTATTACTCTGGAATAAACTTCCCATTCACGTCAAACAGAGCACCTCGCTGCCCCTCTTCAAGAGAAATCTTGATGAGTGGATGGGAAATAGGAAATAAGCCAGATGACTGGGAACACTATTGGGCTAGGCTTGCATTGTCTCTAGGGCTGTTAGCCCAGTACTTACTTATGAACCTATAAAAAAATAGAATGTCAAGATTTTATGTGGAGACTAGTAATAGATAAATTATCAGTGAAAGGAAACATCCCATATAAGAAGAAAAGTGAAAGAATGCTTAAATAGTGGAAAGAGGAAACTACTGAACGTGTGTTTTTGAAATGCAACAGAGTAGTAAAATTATGGGAGAGGTCCTATAAAGAAAACCTCTTTGAAAATATAAAAATGAATAAGATAAATATGGATATGATTAATTATGGGTATTATAAGAATAGAGGTAATGAGTAGGTTAAAAAAACGTTTTATGCTATATGAGTTATATGGAATGAAATGATAAATGAAATTATGTTTACTGGCAAGGGTTTTGGCAGCATTATTGAATATTATACAATGGAAATTCGGCTGAGAAACGTGCACGCCGATTGGCTAATCCAACCAACATGCACATTGTAAATCAAATGCAATCAACTAAAGAAGTCCGGCCAGTAACGTATCATGCTGTGGCAACTACTAATAAACAGAATCAAACTAAAAACATTTTACCAGTGCACACAATGCCTAATGAAACTCTAGCCCAACTCCGTGTATTCACAGTAAAAAAATATTGTAAAAGCAAAAAACACAGTATCTGCTCGGCTTCCTAAAACACCTTACCGGCACACAAAATGCCTAATGAAACTCCGGTCCAAGTCCAAAGTGTATTTAAAGAAAAAACAACATGGTTAAAGCAAAAAAAGACCACAGTAACTGCTCGGTTTTGTAAAAACACCTTACTGGCGCACACAATACCTAATGAAATTCTGTTCCAACTCCAAAGTGTATGTAAGGAAAAAAAGAAACAGTAACTGGTCGGCTTCATAAAAAACACTTTACCAGCACACATAATACCAAATCAAACTCTGGTCCAATTCCAAAGTTGGACTTAATCATTGGAAATAAAGGCTAACATAATAAAAGGAAAAAAAGGTTTTAAAAACACTTCACGTGCACACTGGAAGCACACAGTAACTGCTCTGCTTACAACACCGTACTAGCAGCCACACATTCACATTCCCGTCATACTACAAACACAGTAACTGTTCAGCTTCATAACTTTCTTTGCTATGCAAAACTAAAGTGAAAGCATTGCATATTGCTTTCCTGCATTTACAAAACATCAAAGGACACTACAGACACCACATTAATTACTACACTCCCCTGTTTAATCACGCCCCTTCAGAAGCATGCACGAGCCTTCTTATACATCCTTGAAAGGGAGACAGAAAAACTGCAAAAACAAGATAGCACAGGAAAAAAAAAAAAAAAAAAAAAAAGAAGCAAGTACAAGAAAACAAACCCAGTGGGCTATAAGCATATTTCAAAACTGGCAAAAACAAAAAAACTACAGTATAGACTTGCACATTATTACACCAGAAAACTTAAACACAATACTTAAAGAATTCCATGCTACAGTACGAAACACAAAAGGAAAATAATGTGTAATAAATGCATTTGTATCCCTACATGCAGGACTCAACAGATATATAAACAACCCACCATTAAATAGAAAGATTTGCATAATTACAGATATACTTCTAACAAATGAAAATTATGTATTTAAATCAGTAATTAAAAATTACAGAAGACAAGGAAAAGATACAGCAGAACACCACCACCTGTTAACAATACAAGAAATAACACTACTGAGAAACAGCCAAATACTTTCCCCAAACACAGCAGATGGACTCGTCAGAAAAGTCTGGTTTGATATACAACTACACTTCACAAGGCATGGAAATGGAGTAGGATACCTCACACAGGACAGTTTTACAATAAAGAAAGATGCAGATGGCACAGAATATGTAACAATATTTTAACGAACATACAAAAAAAAACACACAGAACATTCTGACATCACAAAATATTTACTAAGATACACGTTTGAAAACCCCACAGACCCTTTATGCCCTGTAAAAAGTTTCAAAAAATATCTTCAAAAAGTGCCACCTAATAGAAAGCACTGTTTCTCCACCCAAAAAGACATCCACAACACTTATTGGAGAAAATGGAAACATGGTACTCCACACAACCTATAGGAATAAATTATCTTTCAAAAATGTTACCAGAAATTTGCAAACTAGCAAACCTACCAAGAAGATATACAAACCACTCCTTAAGAGCAACAGCAGTAACCTTACTCACAATCAGGAATGGAAGCACAACAAATAATGACTGTTACAGGACATAAAAGTGAAACATCGCTACACTCCTATTACCAACTACACTAGAGGAATTCAAAAAAATGGGGAAACATAATCTCTGGAACACAAGAAACACCAAAAATCCAGTAAATTAAGAGAATATGAACAACACAGACAACGAACCAAGGGAAAAAAATGAAACTCCATAACACAGAAGCTACATACCTTGAAAATGAATCAGAAAAACCACAAGACAAACAACAATAAACATCTACAGTATACAAAAGCAACAAAATAAGTAAATTTATGCTTATATATTACTAAAACCATATATATATATATATATATATATATATATATATACACACACACACACACACACACACACAGACACACACACACACACACATAAAACTAACTGTAAATAAATCTCTCATTACAGGTACTACACCAACAAGAACTCAAGCCAACATCTCAGCATAGACAACCATCACGTCAGAAGCAATATAGAAATATAAAAGAAACTAGAACAGCAAAACATACCAAAAGCTTTAGAAACTACATTTACTTATATAATTATTTTCTATGATCTCTTGAAAAATAATAACTTGTATTTAAATTAAAAAAAAATAGTAAACATGAAATAGAAGTGTGGACTATTTTATCTCTCAAAAAGTGGAAGAATATAGACTAAAGCAAACAAAAGCCTAAATAACACACACATAACACAACACAAAACTAACACCATTGTATAAGAGCAATAACCCATGGATGGGTGTGGGTAATGCTGGATTTACCCACAGTTGGCGTGGTTTGGTCATGAGGGTGATTACCCACACCCAGCCGCGGGTTATTGCTTAAAAAGCAAATGGTTGTAATGGAAAAAGGATTGGGGGTGCAATAGGGATAAAAATTTGATATAATGAAGTATGAATGTATAATAGTAAAAGAAGGAAATGGAAAATTGTATATTTCTAAATTTGTAAATGTTTTTTGTATAAGTAAAGGACGCCTATTATTTTCAGCAAGTGCCATGGGATTTTAAATCCAACTGAGCTACCACCAACTCAGGCAGATGAGACCTCTGTTTAACGTATCGTCTACAGGATGGCACTCAGGAGTACATCTTATGCTGCATTGCAGTGTTAGCAGTCCATCTTCTTATAGTGTGAATAGAGCCCACAGCCTTCTGCACTAAATGTAAGTGTACTACCTGTTGCACCACCAATGATGCTGTTGTTAGTGGGCTTTTCCCCACCTAGCATGCTTCCCAATTGTCATATTAGTGTTTGCTTTGCTTAAGGTTAAGGTTTTTTTTTCCCTTGTTAGACGTTAAGAGGTGTAATGGTTAGGAGTGAGACTATGGAGAAGGGTTTTAAAAAGTGTGTAGTTTGTGGTCACAAGCTCCAGTCACAAAACAAGGATGACAGGTGCGTATACTGTTTGGAGGCTGCCCATCTCAAATCTCCTTGTGCTGTTTCAGAGGACATCAGAAGTCACACTGTCAATGAGAGAAGGGCCAAGTTGGTCCTGAAAGGACTGATGTTCATCATGTTTCACTGTTGCAGTCATGACTGTAGGGTTCTCCCCTGCCGGCAGGCAGTCCTCGGTCGGCCAGAATCCCAAAGCCTGGGTCCGGCGTCGGCTGCTCAGCCATGCTCCCTGACGTCAGAGCGCCAGGAATACAAAGCTGACAGCTGACGCCATGTTCTCCAGTCTTTCTTGCCGTGCGGTGATAGCAGTTCGCAAGTGCCGGTCGGCTGACTCCTGACAATTTTTTCTAATCGTACTTCAGTCCGAAGACTTTCTTCTCCTACTCAAAGCTAAGTACCCCATTGGGGAAACTTTTTTCTTGCTCCAGTCCGATGTCAGAAAAAGTTAATAATTGTATTTCATGTGGGAAGCAAATACCTCATAAGGATTTTCATTCTTACTGTATTCCTTGCTTAGGCCCTGACCACGACGTAGCTAGTTGTCGGTTTTGTGCTAGATTCAATCAACGTACAATTAAACGAAGGTACGATTTTGCATTTCATTACTTCGGTAGGTGTTTTAATTACAAAATGTCGTCTGATACGGTTCCGGCTACCGGAGTTCCCAAACGACGCAAGGATAAAGACAGGCCTCCGAGGTCTAAATCAGACGATATTGTACAAGCAGAGCCAGCTTCAGGTTCGGCCGTCGTCAGTGAGGCGCTTTTGCAGCCCCTGTCATCGGCCATTTCGGAACCGATGGCCGAAACGGACTCCCACGAGGAGCCAACTAGGCCTTTGAATATTTCTGTTGCAGGACCTTCGGACAATGCTCCTTCGGTTGGGTCCGGAGCCGCTGTGCAGGTACCGGCTTCCGAAGGGGTTTTCAGGCCTACTCAGCTTCTAATAAAGGCAAAGCCAAAGACAAAGGCAAAGACTCCTTCCAAATCAAAGACTGCAGCCCAGGCCTCTTCTGATCCGGCACCCAAGTCTCAGAAACAGTTACTCAAGATGGCTGAAGACTTAGTTACTATGATTAGGGGTTCACATCCCCCTCCAGATAAAAGGCCAAGGCAGGAAGTGTGTTATGACTCCTCTGATCAGGCTTCTGTTTCTTCAGTTTCTTCTTCTGACCAGGAATATTCTTTCCCTCCTTATGAGGATTCTGATGCTGAGGAATCCATTCCTTCAGCTTCTCCCCCCGAGTCTTTCTCTTTTGGGGAAACTTTGCATGAAATGAGGGAACATTTTCACTGGGAAGGACAGGAGTACTCGGAATCTAAGAAAAGACTTAGGGATTTTCTTCTTCTTCCCCAACATAGACCCCTGGCTATTCCTCCTATTTTGGATATTGTGGATGATGCTTTTTTGGAGGCTAACTTAACTCCTGACTCTTTTCCTCCAGCTCCTGTTAAGCCAGACAGATATTATAGGGTTCCTGATTCCCGTCAGTTTTTATACAAGAATCCTACTGCTGATCCTGAAACCATTTCTCAGGGTCCTAAGGGGGTTAAGGCCGCTTCTGCTAAAAACCCCATTCCCACTGAGAAGGATTCTATATCTTTAGAAAGATGGGGCAAAAAAGTGTACACTTCTGCTACTTTATCTATTAGGGCTTTAAACTGTCAATTTCATATGCTGAAATACCAGCAATTTCTTCTGTCGGTTTTAAAACAAAAGTTAACTTCCATTTCCGCCTGTGCAGATAAGGAATTACATGACTTAATGCATGCCACTGAACAAGTTGGGAAGCATGGTTTACACTGTGGATTTGATGCCTTGGAGGGCTGCTGCCTCTGGCACAGTCATTAGAAGGCATGTGTGGTTAAAGGAACAAAACTTGCCAGATCAAGTAAAAGCTAAATTATTGGATGCTCCTGTTCAGCATAATGTTTTGTTTGGATCTAAAGCTGAAGAGGTGATAAAGAAGATGGAGGACAAGGCAAAATCCATGCAAACAGTTAAAGATTTCTTACAAGTACAGCCACCCAGATTTAGTAGGAATTGGCCTACTAAAAATTGGTCCTTTCCCAATTCTGACAGGCCTCAGAGGGGTAGATACAGACGCTCCTGAGGAAGGCCTCAAACGCAAGCCTCTTATAGACCAAGACAGTGGACTGCTTCCACCCCTAGGGGAGGAGAGGACAGGTCACAAGCTCATAGAAAACAGACTCAATGACTCCCCTCTGTTGGGCTGCAGGAACTTCTTGGCTGGAAGCCCCTCTCTGAGGAAAACTTTCTCTTTTTCACCTAAATTGGACTCCTATAACCCAAGACAAGTGGGTTCTGGATGTGGTTTCAAGAGGTTACAAATTCCATTTTCATACCCTACCAAGACCAAGCGGATGGCCGGATCTTCCAAAACATCAATGGTTAGAGGCCTTAAACCAGATGGAAGCTCTCTTGCCTATGAAAGCCATAGAACTGGTTCCACTTTCAGAGATGGGACAAGGTTTTTACTCAAGGCTCTTTCTAGTCCCCAGAAAGCAAAATTCATGGAGACCCATTCTGGATCTGTCAGTCTTGAACACTTTTCTCGAGATACCAAAATTCAAGATGCTTACTCTACAGCAGCTACTTCCAATGCTGACCAAAAATGCATGAATGGTAACTTTGGATTTAAAGGAGGCATATTTACACATTCCCATCAGGCAGGAATGCAGAAAATACCTCCGGTTCAAGGCCGGATCGAGGAACTATCAATTCTCTGCGCTGCCCTTTGGATTGCCTACTGTGCCCAGGGTCTTCACCAAATGCCTGGCTCCAGTAGTAGCTTATTGCAGACTCAAGGGAATTCAAATTTACCCTTATCTGGACAACTGTCTTATTCAGGCAGACAGCAAGGATGTCTTACTCCAGCATCTAGAATTTGTTCAGAATCTTCTCAAGTTCTTGGGATTCACTGTAAACATAAAAAAGTCAAATTTGACACCATCACAACAGATAACTTTTCTGGGTGCTCTTCTCAACACAACAACCCAGATGGCATTTCTGACATACGAAAAACAATTACAGCTGGCTTCAACTTTCACAACCTTGGCAACATTAACTCAGCTATCTGCAAGGAAATTCCTGCAGGCTTTGGGTTACATGGCCTCCTGCATCCTCCTCGTACCATATGCAAGACTACATATGAGGAAAATACAGTGGTACCTTAAAAGTGTATGGTCTCAGCATTGCCACAGTTTAGACATACAGATTACCGTTCTGCCTGGTCTTCAAAAGGAATTCCTTTGGTGGTCCAAGGCATGTACTCTAAACAAAGGAAAACCCTTCAGTCTGCCTCCAGCCACTCAGATACTAACCACGGACGCCTCAGATTATGCATGGGGAGCCCATTTTCGGGGCAAGTGTCTGCAGGGCCTTTGGACAAAGGATCAGAAGCTCCTGCATATCAATTTAAAGGAAATGTTAACCGTTCAGAAGGCTCTATTGGCCTTCAGGAATCTTCTACATCCAGGACAACTACTGATATGGACAGACAACACCACAGTTATGTGGTACATAAACAAGCAAGGGGGATCTCATTCCTATCCCCTTTGCAGACTAGCCATGAATCTATGGAACACAGCTCTAGCTTGCAAACTGAACCTTCAAGCTCATTTTCTACCAGGGAAGCAAAACTTCCTGGCAGACAGTCTGAGCAGAAACCTGTCGGACCCACACGAATGGATGCTGGACACCGAAATATTCAAGATGATTACAGCAGTCTGGGGATGTCCTCACATAGACCTCTTTGCATCCCACCTCAATCATCAACTACAGATTTTTTGCACCAGGACATTCCACGAACTAGCTTGGAAAGTGGATGCACTATCATTCAGTTGGAGAAACCTCTCTGGGTATGCCTTCCCACCTCTACCTCTTCTTCCACGGGTGTTATTAAAGATCAAACAGGACAACCCCAAGATGATAATCTTGCTGGCCCCAAATTGGCCTCGACAGTTTTGGTACCCAACACCGAAAAACCTTTGTCTGGAGCCCCCTTGGGTTTTACCACAGACTCTGAACCTTCTGTCCCAACACCAGGGTCAGATTCTGCACTCCCATGTCAAAACTCTCAGCCTGGCGGCATGGTTAATCCAGGGTCTATGATTCATTCTCTCCTACCCAAGCAGGTTATGGATGTCATTTTAGAAGCCAGACGTCCTAGCACTAGAAAATCTTATGCAGGAAAATGGAAAAGATTTTGTTCCTGGATGCAGGCTCGGGATTCAGATCCTCTTATTCCTAACATTCCTCTGATTTTACTTTACCTGACAGACCTCTTATATAAGGGTCTCTCTCTCTCTTCCATAAAAATACATGCCTGTGCTATTTCTGCTCATTATAATACAGACCCTCCAATCTTTTCCCACCAGCTCATGAGACAGTTTCTCAGAGGAGCTAAGAACTTAAGGCCCCCTAGATCTCAACCATTCCTGCTTGGGATCTCAACTATGTTTTGGAAAAGCTCACCTTACCTCCTTTTGAGCCTGCTGCCACATCTGACATCAAGTTTTTATCTTGGAAGACAGCCATCCTGTTAGCTCTGACCTCTGCCAGGAGAGTTTCGGAGTTGCAAGCTCTCATGGCTGTGGAACCTTATATTATTTTTCATCAAGACTTTAAGGACTAATCCTACTTTCATGCCTAAGGTGGTTTCCAAAGTGGCTTTAAGTCAAACTATTCACTTGCCAACTTTTTTCCCCACTCCACAAAATAAGGGGGGAAGGATCTTGCATTCCTTGGATGTACACAGACAACTACATTTTTACCTGGACAGAACCAAGGACATCAGGAAATCAGAGCAATTGTTTGTTTCTTATGCTTCAAGTTCCCAAGGTAAAGCCATTTCAAAACAGACCATTTCTAAATGGATTGCTCATGGAATCAGATTTTGTTATTCACACCATGGAAAGCAAATCCCAGGGAGTATAAGGACTCACTCTACCAGACCTGCTGCCACTTCAGCTGCCTTCCTCAGGGGAGTTCCTACCAAAGACATTTTGGAAGCTGCAACTTGGAGTTCAGTGCATACTTTTTCCAAGCACTACAATCTACCTCTCTACTCTAAGTCTAGGGCAGGCTTTGCTTCTGCAGTCTTGCAGGGCCTTTTAGCCGCCCCTCTACTTTATGACCACCTCCCTTTTATTCTGCTTTGGGATTCAACCCTACAGTCATGACTGCAACAGTGAAACACGATGAACATAGTACAGTTGTGTACACTTACCATAAATGTAGATGTTCGAGTGTCTTCACTGTTGCAGTCTGCTACCTCCCTCCTGTCCCCTCTTATTTTCTCCTTTGTGTGGTTCCCTTCTTCACCCTTCTTCCGAGGTGTATTTGCAAAGGGTATGGGATCTTACTCATTTTGGAACACCTGACATCTGGGGCAAGAAAAACTGGAGAACATGGCGTCGGCTGTCAGCTTTGTACTCCTGGCGCTCTGATGTCAGGGAGCATGGCTGAGCAGCAGACGCCGGACCCAGACTTTGGGATTCTGGCCAACCAAGGACTGCCTGCCGGCAGGGGAGAACCCTACAGTCATGACTGCAACAGTGAAGACACTCGAACATCTACATTTATGGTAAGTGTACACAACTGTACTTTGCTGGCTGTTGACTCTTCTGTTTCTTCCAGTAAAGGGAAGAAGTGTGATTGGGGTTACAAGCAGGGATTTAAGGACCCCAAACCTTCCAAGAGGGACTGAAAACTATCTGCTTTCTCTTCTTCTGGTCCACCTGATCCAAAGGTCCCAAGGCCCTCTGCTTCCCTGGCAGTTTTGATTCCGACACCTCTGACCTGATAGTCTTTGATAAGATTGCATTTAAGGCTCGGTCTCCTGCACTGTGTTCCTAATCTTGTCTAACGGTGCTTTATTGGGTAGGAATTTTTTTCCTAGTTTTTCCTTCTCTATGAAAGTCCTTGCCAGAGTCATCACCTTCTTTGGCCTAGATCTGAGCTTCTCTGGTTTGGATCTGGTCTTTGGTGTTGTCATCCAGTGGCCATGGGATCGCTGGCTTCATTGGCTCAGTTATTTGGGAGTTTAAGATCTACAGACTTGGAGCAGCTGATTCCGTCATTTTTATAGACATAGATGCAGTTAGGACAGATCCTCTTGGCTTTGGATCCTCATCCTGAAGCGTAAGGTCCTTTAAGTTGGTTTCTTCTCTTAGCCTGTATGATTCCAAGGTCATTGGAGCCAGTTGCCTTTCCTCCCTTGGATTCGGATCCGATGGCTTGGCTGATTTCGACTCCTTACCCCTACTTTGTTTTCCTCAACTTTGGCTGCATCAAAGCCTCAGAACCAACATGTCAAGATGGAGTGTCCAGGTCGTGTTTGACTGTTCTGGTTTCAGGATTGTCCTTCCCACTCGGGTCCTCTGCTCTTAATAGTTTGCCCCATTCTTGGTGTCAGGGCAGGTTGGAGCAACTCTGGAGTACATTGTGTTCTTGGAAATCTTTGGCTCCTAGGTCCATGGACTCCAGGTGGCCTGCTTCCATTTCTGCCTTTGATGTTGTGGAGAAGATGTTCTCCTGTCTGGAGAAGGAGTGGTCAACTGCAGTCATCATACCTTTATCTTTGGCATCTGTGTTTGTGGACATGCTTTTGGCTACTGTGGGACAGTCACCCTGTGGGTTCTCCAGTCTGCCCTACCTTCAGAGCCCCCCCCCCCCGAATTCTTCAGAGTGGGATGTTTCGAGCAAGAGGCGGTGCATGAGGAAGCACCTGCATTCTCATGAAGAATCCCTCACCGTAGATGCAGTTATGGTAGTGACTGCCACTAAGAAGGACATCTCAGAAGAGAGTTCCTCAGCTTATGCTCCAAATAAGAAATATTGGGTGCTGGGACAGTTGTAGAAGGGATAGTACACCTCAGCCATGTTTGCACTGAGGGCATTGAACTGTCTTGCTCACTTGACCAGACTTCAGCATGACATTGTGTCAGAAGGGTAATTAAAACACAACAGACTCTAGAGTCTAAGGAGACTGTGGAGCCAAAGATGTCCACTTTATAGTCTATGACTAACATGTCCGTACGTCTGCTATTTATTACAGCTGATGACACGTCACTAGGCACTGGCACCGGCATTGCCATGCTTGGGTGAGGCTGTGTAACCTTGCTGACTGCTTCAAGGCGTCCTTCATTAGTGCCCCCTTTGACAACTTTTCACTTTTTAGGCTTAAGGTTAAGGACACTGACTACAGAGAAGCAGGATGGGAAGATGTCTGCCATTGGAGTATGTTTTGCTACTCCTCAGTGGACTTTCTCTCTGAACCAGAAGGAGGGGGGAATGTCTCTTCTTTTAGAAAAGTGCAGCAGCCTTTTCAGGAACCTCCTCCTGAGGGTTCTCTGTGGGGTCTATGACACTGGATCGAAAACTGATTTCATCGAATGGCTTTTACACCGAAATGCTGTTGATAGAAATTGGTTTTGTGGGGGGCTGCACCCCCCCACACACACCCCGCTAAATATATATACCAACTCCAAGATCGCACTACAGTGAGGAAAGGGCATATTTTCTGATTTTCACTGCACAGTGATCTCACAAAACTGATTTCCATCAACGACCTGTTCGGTGTAAAAGCTGTTCGATGAAATCAGTTTTCAATCCAATGTCATAATGTGTGTGTGTGTGTGTGTGGGGGGGGGGGGGGGTAACCACATTAGGTGCCATCCTCATGGCATGGTAACCCGTAGAACCAGGGCTTATGCAGGCCCTTTCAGTGACCCTGAGGGGTTGCCCAAATGGCCAACTCTGGAAGCAGTCTGGGGTTGTTAGGCTGTACATCCAGAATCCTGGTAGGCTGTCACCTCAGACACATGGGTGTTGAGTCGCATCCAGAGGCTTTACAGTTTTATTTTTGGAAACTCAAAATTTAAATCTCAAGCATCTAACAGATGTGCCACTCCATCAGAGAGAAGTTGCAGTTAGCAAGATTCAGAAGCTGTTAGAAACTCAAGTCATCCAAGAGGTCTCACAAGACCTGTGCAGATTCAGAGTCTATACAAGGTTCTTTTTGGCTGCAAAGAACAGGGATCTCGGGCCAGTTTTGGATTGGAGCAGGTTGAATTGTTTTGTAAAACAGAATCCAGTTCAGGTACTCGGATGAAGTAGTGCATATTTTGCCTTCTCGGTAAAATTGTCTACATGTAGGATTTATGCTAGTAAGTTGAGACATTTTGCTTATTGGACTACATCTAAGAGCCTGAATCCCTTTTTACCCCCTTTGGAGGTCATTCTGGACTGTCTAGCAGATGTATTTAGCTCAGGATCCAGTTGTGCTATTAAGGTACAGTTGGCGACTATTTCCAGTTTTCACATCGGTACGGACAGTATGCCTTTGGCTGCTCTCAGAATTTTGAAGACTCTCCTCAAGGGTGCTTTTTTGCTGCAGCTTCTGGTCTGGGACCCTACACCTCTGTGTATTTACCTCTAATGCTTCAAGTGCTAGATGCACCTCCATTTGAATCTTCTGCTATGGCTGACTTGAAGTTATTGTCTTGAAAGACTTATTTCTTTGTGGCTGTTACTTCCACAGAGTGGGTGTCACTACTGCAAGCCCTATCTTTAGTACCTCCGTACGTGTTTTTTCATAAAAACCGGGTGCCCCTCCAATTGGACCTTTTTTCCCCTTCTCCCTAAGGTGGCTATGGAGAACAGTTTGAATCGGTCCATTCACTTACTAGTATTCTTTCTGGAATTTTCCAACTAGGGGGCATATTTACTGCATTGGATTAATGCATATATACAATTGAGATTTTACTTGGACAGTCTAAACAGTTATTTGTTTCCTTTTCAAATGCCCAGTTGGGCATGATAGTGTCTAAGGTTCTGTCTCCAACTGGCTATCTGATTGTATTTCATTTGGGTATAGTTTGAAAGGAAAACCCTTGCACTGTAATCCGAAAGGTCATTCTTCTAGATCTGTAGCTATTTCTACAACCTTTTTCTCCAGAGCTACTTTGGATGATTGTGCAGCTGCTACTTGGGTGGGCTGTCACACATGTGTATCCCACTACAAACTGGACATTCACACGAGGTCCAGAGCTTTTTTTGGTTCCACTATATTGGTAGTATTCTTCTGTAACACCTCCCTAGGCTTTTACTTGACTGGGGGCTCTGTCCCACATGTTGAATCCAGACAGAAAGACATATTCAGATATGAAAGCCATGTACTTACTGTCACTCGTCTTGTGTAGCTAGTTAAGACAAAGAGACTCTGGTGTTTGTATATATACTTTTATTACATACAAACAAATCAGGATTGATAGCAGCAACTTAGAATATAAACAAACTGACTGACTACTACAGATATATACATGCTTGAACCTCTGCAGCTCACTACAAAATGGCAGTCTTGCATGCACGTTCTCAGTATTTATACCCACATGCTAGCTCACTGGAAATCTTCTTAAAGGTACATACACACTCTGATCTACATCCTCCATCTTTATTGAGCTGTCTTGCAATAATAATGACATTTGAATAGGCATGCAGATTATACAAATAATGAATAAACAACATTCATGTCCAAGTTGACGTGTATCTAGAACAAGGTCTGGGAATGCAACCTGATCTTGTAATGTAGCAGTTAGGAGTGGATTTAACAACAGGGTCAGTCATAGGTGAATGATCTGCTTTAGGACTCTCAGGGATATTTTTAGGAACAGGGATGTTTGTGGGAATGTCCTCTGGAATTGGAACATTGGATAAGTTGCTCTGATAACTAGAGTCTTTATCCCAGGCAAGATGCTGCAATACTGGCTCGGACACCAGTACTAAATATTTCCGATTCCATCTAAATTGTACTCCTTGCGATTCCACGATGTATGATCTCAGCTCTGGACATAAACGTTTCACAAATCCAATACAATCAAAACTTTTTGCTGTCTGCATCCTCACCATCTCCCCTTCTTGTAATAGATTGAGTGGTTTGCTGGTCTTATCATGAAAGGACATCTGGACAAAAGCTTTTTATGGAGTTGAGCTTTTACTGCTTTGTTCTTAGCACATGGAACCAGCAAATTGCTACTGATTGGTAGTGTGGTTCTGGTTTGTCTCAACAGGTGAACCAAGATGATTATCGCAATGAATGTTTCTGAGATTCAGGAGATTCAGAAAAAACATTGGTATTCCCTCGTTTAGACTTCTCTAACAACTGCTTTGCACTTTGAAACTGCACATTCTCCCAAACCATTTGACTGTGGGTACTCAGGACTACTCGTAACATGAATAAAGTCACACTCTTCAGCACATCTCTTGAACTGCTGGCTTGTAAACTGTGCATCATTGTTAGAAATAATTTTGTGCAGACTACCATGGGCAGAAAAATGTCCCTTCAACTTGGTAATGACAGTACTGGATGTGAGATTAGGAAGTAGGTCAGTCTTGAAGCAATTTGAATAAGAGTCTTCTAACATCAAGTAATGCTGACTTTTGCATTCGAAAATATCTGCAGCTACCGTTGACCCAAGGTAGTGCAGGAATCTGGTTTAGCTGAAGTGGTTCTTTCTGTTGATGTGGTTTAGTACTGTTACAACAGAACAAGATGAAAGTACTGTCTCAATATCTCTTGACATAGAAAGCCAAAATACTAGCCCTCTTGCCCTTCTTTTTGTAAAATCAGTTCCTGGGTGGCCATGATGCATGAACTTTGGAACAATCACTTTTGGACCCTTCATGATGATACCATTGTCAGACAAAATCTCATCTCTGTAAGGAAAATATTGTTGCACTTTTAGCAGCAAACAAGATTGTTTGGACAGCCATCCTCGACTGATAAAGTGGTTGAGCTTCTGAAGAATTGGATCTGAAGCTGTATGAGTTCTAAGCTCATCAAGACGTGTGGAAGAAAAAATTCTCACTTCCATGACTTGAAGTTTCTTATTTTCATGCTGTTCAGTGGCTTTTCTGGGCAATCTGGATAAAGCATCAGCAAGATAAAGAAGTTTCCCTTTTGTTTAGATAAGATTGAAGTTATACTTTTGCAATTTCAACATCATGTGTTGCAATCTCACAGAAGCTGTGTGCATAGACTTTTTCAAAATAGTCAAACAGCAAAGGTTTGGCTCCACAATATTTAGCAAGCATCAAATATTCCACCAGGTTCTGATATAGTTGAGCAGCTCTATTTATTCAGCAGAAGCGCTTTCACAATAGCTTCATCAGGTGCATGAGTATAAAACAAAGGACACACCTTATATACTAATTAAAATCACATGACCATTAATTTTAAAAAGACAAACCATTTACAAAATATTTATAAAACATTTTTATATAGAACATTTTCTAAACTATATTTACATCAAATAAATTTCTAATGACACCTAATATATGGCAAACAGAACATAGCATTCACTTGAATCATCTGCGTAAAGTTCTTTTAGACAGAATTGGTTTTATAGGTACAGATTCATTGAGACCGTGCCCAAAATTGGCTCTAAGCCTCACTATCAATTGTGCCTCAATTTCTTCTGTCTTCGCTCTAATATTACCACCCCTAATACTTGGGCATAAACAGCAAATTGCTAAATACACTACATGCAACATATCACATGTGGCTTGTACTCTGATACTAAAAACCTCTCCAGTATTTGGATGCCTAAAAACATTGTCTTTTATAAATATTTTGTAAATGGTTTGTCTTTTTAAAATTAATGATCATGTGATTTTAATTAGTATATAAGGTGTGTCCTTTGTTTTATACTCATGCACCTGATGAAGCTATTGTGAAAGCGCTTGTGCTGAATAAAGAGAGCTGCTCAACTGTATCAGAACATGGTGGAATATTTGATGCTTGCTGAATATTGTGGAGCCAAACCTTTGCTGTTTATTTGTCTTTTTTATGTTCTTACGTACATATGCAAAGGTATCCAGTGCTTTGTAGGTGTATTTTTGTTTATATATTTAGTGATTTTTCAAAATAGTGACTAGAGGTTGGTGGTTTGTTGATTTTGAATAGGTCGACCATAAATATAATCACGGAACTTCAAACTTGCAAACGCAATTGCCAAGAGTTCTTTTTCTACCTGTGCATACTGCATCTCATTTTGGGTTAGAGTCCACTATACATAGGCTACTGGTCTACCCACTTGAAGAATGACTTCACCAAGACCAAACTTAGAAGAATCACAAGAAAAAGTAATTGGTTTATGAACATCATAGTATCTTAAAGTAAGTAGACTGGCAAGTCTCTGTTTTAGGGCATCAAATGCTCTTTGGTGTTCTAACCACGACCAGGTGATATCTTTGTGTGCCAGCTCTCTGAACAATGCTAAAAGTCGGCTCAAATCTGGATTGAACTTGTGTAGAGAGTTAACCATGCCAAGAAAATGTTGTAGGGCTCGAACATGGTCTGGAGTTGGCATCTCAAGAATTGCTATTTGCTTGGAAGGATCTGGTCATAAGCCTAAACTGGTAAACAAATGACCAACATAAGTAACTTCTTGTAGCCTGCATTTGCATTTCTTAAGATTCAGCTTAAGATTCACTTCACGAGCTTGTTCTAGAACTTTCCTGAGATTTCTATCATGTTTGATTTAATCACTGCCTCCTCCCAGAATATCTACTGTAATAGCACGTGGATTTCCAGAAAAAAAAAATTGTTCTATTATATGCCAAAAGACTTGAGTAGCAGAATTTATCCCAAATGGCATTCTCAAAAATATGTACCTGCCAAAAAGAGTACCAGACAGTGGTTAGCAATGAAGACTTTACAGTCCAGCAAAATTAGCTAAAATGAACTTTTTGCATCTTAGACAGAAAAAAGTGTGGCATTTGGCATAAGAGCAGCAACTTCTTCAACTCTATCCATAGGATGATGAGGTCGTTTTAGTGCTTTGTTCAAATCTCGTGGCTCAATACATATTCTAATATCATCTGAGCTTTTCTTATGAGCTACCATCATGGAGGATACCTATTCAGTTGGTTCTTCTACTGGACAAATCACTCCTTGCTGCACCATTCTGTCTAGCTCAGCTTTGACTCTACCCTGCATAGCTACTGGAACATTTCTTGCTGGTCTGACAACTGGGCTGACTTCATGGAGTACACAACTGGGAGTTTGCTTAGTTTTTCTTTGAAAAGATCAGTATAAGTATAAAAATAGTCCAGGTGAAATTAGAACAGTTGTCTTTCAAGCTTACGTGGTGGGCTTTCTTATTAAATGAAAGCAGTCCCACTTTCAAATGGTCTCTGAGGCCTAATGACTGCACATGTATTTTGACTATGTAAAATTGCAAGTCATAGCTGTTCCCAGCAAAGTAACATGAAAACACTACTGAGCCTTCGATTTGAATTTCTTCAGCACCATAATCAACAGGTTTCGCATACTTAGCCAGATCAAGCTTCTCACCAGTTTTTACTCTAGCAAGTGTTTCTGCTGACATAACATTGCACTTTGAACCAGTGCCAGCTTTGAGCTCTGTGGGTCTCCCAATAATTTGAACAGTAGCAAATGCTTCATTCTTTGCCCACAAATCTACTGGATTAACTGTTTCACAAAGCACAGATACACCATCAACATCAAAAGTAAAGTCATAGCTCTCTAATTGATCAACTTGTCTCTTGGAATGTTCTCTTTTAATAAAAGAATGGAACTCTCTTGATTTACAAAACCTTTGAAAATGATTCCACTTTTTACATTTGTGGTGCTGCTGACCAAAATCTAAGCACTTTTCTCTTTTGTACTCTTGATTTCCAATACAGTTATGATAGTTGACTAGGAGGCTAGGTGAGGGCACATGCTTTGGGTTTGCCAAATCATCCTTGTGCTTCATTGAGCATGTCTGCTTGACAGAACACGCCTTGGAATTTGCTAGAAACATTCTGGGTTTCACTGAAGTTGCCCCTCCTTTGGGCCCTGTATCTTTTAACCATGCGCTGCACTCTATCAACATTAGCTTTGGAAGGTGCTGGAAGCATGCATTTCTCATTTGTAAGCTTGTTTGTGTGCTTTTCTGTGAGCTTGTGTATTTGACAAGTCTCTATGGTGTTATTCAAAGTTAAATCACTGTCTCGAAGCAAAATCATTCTTACTGCATCATCTTTAATACCACACACACACAAGCTTGTCTTTTATTGACTCATCCCTTAATTCACAAAATCTGCACGTTTTAGCCCTATTTGTCAAGTCGGTTAAATATGCTGCAGTAGTTTCACCAGGCTTTTGATCTTTTGTGTAAAATAAGTGCCTTTCCATTGTAATATTTGGCTGTTACATGTTTCTCTAAATTTATGTTTTAAGCACTCTGGTTCTTCCCTCATTTCAGCCGGTACCACAATATGGCATTTTCCCCTTCCCCTACTTGTAATGTAGGTGCATACACAAATGAACGCTCTCTTTCAGTGGCTTCTGAACCAGCTAAATTAAGCAGAATAAATGCCTTTGTATGTGTGTCTTTGTCAGAAAAAACAGCTTGTATTAAAATATTGTACTCTTGCTCAAACACACTCCAATTTTCTGCAGTATTATCAAATACAAGTGGAGCAGGTCTGCATAATCCTTCTGCCATGCCAACAAATTATGCTTAAACACAATGCAAAATATGGCTGTTGTAATTATGTATGAACGTGCACATACATCAGGTACTTGTGAAGTATTCTTTGAAATAGCTGTATTTTGCAAAATACCTGTACTGTAATCCTGCACAAACTTGCGAGCACTTTGTACACTTCGGATATTTCAAATAGCTTTAGTAGCACATAGCAAAAACTATGGTTATTTTCCTTGTTTTATACATTATATGAGATTTGCATATCATTTCAAATATTTTCATAACTATTTTGAGTATTTTTATCAACATATCACAAGTTTCAGACATTTCGTTTAACTAGAAGTTGGTTTTGAGCATTCTGAGTGCTTTGTTTTATATTCATTGAGTAAAAAATAATTTATGGGAGTTTTAGTAAGTGGAATTAGTTTTTGACCTGTTTTGCGAGTCTTTTGAGCAGTAGGGATGATCCACTCCTATATATTCCTCCAACTTTAACTGTGTGCCTCGTAGTCTTGACTTTGGATCCCATTCTGACACCATGTCGTTCATCTTGTGTAGCTAATTAAGACGAAGAGGCTCAGATGTTTGTTACATACAAACACATGAGGATTGATAGCAGCAACATAAAACTATAAACAAATTAACTGAGTACTACTTACACATACATGTATGCTTACACCTTCTGCAGCTCACTACAAAATGGCAGTCTTGCTTGCACATGCTCAGTATTTATACCCATGTGCTAGCTCACTGGAAAGCTTCTTAAAGGACAACCGCACCCTCAGACTCCAAAAACATATTTATTTCATCATGGTTTGGTGTTTCCTACATTTTAACAGCACTCTGGGACTATTTAGAGCTTTTTAGATATTTTTATATGCAATTTCTGACTCTGACCACATGGGGGCTGGCATTTTGAAATACTTCAGACTGTTTACTCTGCCTCTAAGTATCCCAGAATGCATTGTTTGTCTCCAGAAAATTGCATCAGATCTGCCACGTTTTCCCTTAAGCTGCTGTCACTTCATTGACTTAACAGACATTCACTGCTGTCTTAAAGTCCCCTACTTTAGGTTAAAATGTTATCCTTTTTCAATGACTACTTCAAACACAAGCAGTGCAAATGCTACAGAACTGAAAAGTTCATTTTATTGCTTTTGTTTCTTAGAAAAGCTAACTTGCTTTCTTTTGTGAAGGCTGAAATCTAGTTCTTCAAGGCATCTCCCCTCCCACTTCACACCTACCTTCCCTAGCTGTCAAAGAGCTAAGGGTAATTTGACCCATTATCTGCATGTGATTGACAGCTCACAGCAGGTGACCAGAGTAATGTACTGTTTTCTTGTCAGCCTTTCCCTCCTTACAGTGGGACACTTTTTTTGTTGCACTCCTGTCAAATTTAGAACCAATCTACATAGCACTGGGAATAATCACTGTTTTGCAAAGCATCAAACTCCCACTTATTTTTCCTTCCCGTTTGGTTAAATAGCTAACAAATGACACACTATAAACATGAAATATTTCACAGACTTGCATGACAACACCAACATGCTTTTTTTAAGATATAATTTTAAAAAATTACAGTATTGCATACTTCTTGTAATCTGATGTAGTGTTGTCGATTAATTGTGACAGACATCTGCTTCTTATGTAAAAACATGCAATTAATGTATACGCATGGTTATTGCAAATTTATGCTCTTAGTTTTTGCAGCTGTTACTGTGCTTCTGCCTGTACTTTGTCACATATCGGTAGGGCAATGTAAAGCAATATGACAATACAAAAACAAAGTTTACAAAATTTAGAAATTACATTCAAAAATGACTCACCCACACTCACCCACTCACCTCACCACACTCACCCACTCACCTCACCACACTCACCCACTCACCTCACCACACTCACCCACTCACCTCACCACACTTACCCACTCACCTCACCACACTCACCCACTCACCTCACCACACTCGCTCACCACCCACTGCACTCGCTCACCACCCGCCACACTCGCCCACCACCCACTGCACTCGCCCACACTCGCCCACACTCGCCCACACTCGCCCACACTCGCCCACACTCGCCCACACTCGCCCACACTCGCCCACACTCGCCCACACTCACCACTCACTCTCACACCTCTCACACTCACCCACACTCAACTCACTCATCCACACTCGCTCACCCACACTCAACTCACTCATCCACATTCACTCACCATGCACTCACCACCCGCACTCACTCACCACACTCACCCTCACCCACCACACCTCACTCACCACACCCACCACCCTCACCACACCCACCACCCTCACCACACTCACCACCCTCACCACACTCACCACCCTCACCACACTCACCACCCTCACTCACAACCCACCACCCTCACTCACCCACCACCCTCACTCACTCACCTACATTCAACTCACTCACTCACACCTTACTCACTCACCCACATTCACTCATGCACACTCACCCCCACCACCCTCACCCACCACCCTCACTCATTCACCCACATTCAGCTCACCCACCACACTCACCCACACTCAACCACTCACTCACCCACCCACTACACTCACTCACCACCCTCACTCACTCACCACCCACCTACACTCACTCACCACCCACCTACACTCACTCACCACCCACCTACACTCACTCACCACCCACCTACACTCACCACACTCACCCACCCACTCACCCACCCACCCACTCACCCACCCACTCACCCTCCCACCCTCCCACTCACCCACCCTCCCACACGCACCCCCCGCACTCACTCAACTCGCACACCACACTCACTCAACTCGCACACACACCCTTTCACACACATAACCACAAGTTTGTTTGGCAACACCAAGAATGACCCCAGGCCTTCGTTCGAGGAATGCACGAGTAATTATGTACTTTGGCTATGCAGACATCAGAAACAGAAACACATGCCTATACAGATCTTGCGTATCAAGCCGCTCCATTCAAATTGTACATGAAATGCACCCATTGAACAGTTTTCCACCTACAACATTATTAAAGTACTTTAATCCTACACTAGTGAGCCCTACTTTACACAGCCCAGTAAACCTGTCCACAGATTCAGCTTCTACAGCACAGTCCAGTAAACTGTCTACTGTACATTAGTGTTAACACAGGAATTTCCAGTTCTTATCAGCATAACCACATACACAATCTTCCACCTCAGACCTTTCATGAAGGATGTTTTATTTTTAAACTTTCATCTTTCCCACTTTAGAGGTCTTACATAAATCCCAGCAAAAAGGAGACCTATAAACCGCAATCACCCTGATCCAAATCCATCCAAACATGGCTGCAAAACTAAAGGTGTTACGGTTTTGAGGGGAGGGTTAAACGACCATGCCCACACCACCTTGGGAGCAATCAAATTCTTCCTGTCTTTATAACTACAAAGTTCCACAACCATAGGGAAAAATTGCCCAGCAAAGGTACAATAGTACCTAATGGAATTAAGTGACAATTCAACACTAAATCATAAATCACAAAACAGACTTTATTAATTCAGTATATGAAGAACATACCAGTATAGTGTATTTAAAGTTATATCTAACTACCAGATTGTGCTGGGACAGCTTTAGAGATAAAAGTGGTTTTGTAAAATTCAGTAGATACTGGCAGAGTGCCCTTTATCACACAAACGTGCACACACTTGCCCCTTATCACACAGATGCGCACACACTTGCCCCTTATCACACAGATACAGTTTGTTTGGCAACAGCTAAAATGACCCAAGGGCTTCTTCCTTCTGATAGCAGTCTGTTAACTATAGGTTCATAGGTTGGTACTAAGCTATCAGCCCTAGGGCTTATACAAGCCTAGCCATAACAATTCCCTGGCTATTACTTCCACACTATTTTCTACCCTGGACCCCTGTCTAGCAGGGTGAATGACGTGATCCCCAGGGTTAATTTCTTTCTCCCATCCAATCGTCAATGTTCCGTTTGAAGAGGGCCAAAGAGGCGGTTTGCTTGACATGTATGGGCAGTCTATTCCGGAGTCTGGGCAGTCTCTGAGTCAGGAACCTATCCCGCCAGCATTTGCTTATTGTGATGATAAGGTTTAGATCCCTGGAGCGTGTAGCTCTGAGGGATTGGGATTTCTTTAAGTGTAGCATGACCCAGAACGGGTACATGTTTTTCCCAAAGGGGATAACTATACATTTCTTGGCACTGAGCTTGAGCCCATGGCTCTGGCACCAAGCATCTGTTTCTGTAAGGACCTTTTCTAGAGTATCCACAACATTTGGGGATTCAATAATGGCTCCCAGTTTGCAGTCATCTGCGAACTTTGTTAGCCAGAATCCCGTAGTGTTGACCTGTACTTCAGAGAAGTAGATGCCAAACAAGAGCGGTCCCAGGACTGACCCCCTGAGTTACTCTGACTTGTCAGAAGCAGGACTTGGAGTGGTCTACTTTTACAGCGTGGGTTCTGTCAGTAAGCCAGTTGGCAACCCATCGAGTGACATAGGGATTAATGCCCAGCTTAGTAAGCATTCATACACATACACACACACACACTTGGCCCTTGCTTGCATTCTGACATGCACACACACACACACACACACACACACACACACACACACACACACACACACACACACACACACTTGCCCCTTGCTTGTATTCATACACACACACACACACACACACACACTTACCGCTTGCTTGTATTCACGCACACTTGCCCCGTGCTTGTATTTACACACACACACTTGCCCCTTGCTTGCATTCACACGCACACACACACACACTTGCCCCTTGCTTGCATTCACACACACACACACACACACACACACACACACACACACACACACACACACACACACACTTGCCTTGCTTGCATTCACACACACACACACACACACACACACACACACACTTGCCCCTTGCTTGCATTCACACACACACACTTGCCCCTTGCTTGCATTCACACATGGACACACACACACACACACACACACACACACACACACACACACACTTGCCCCTTGCTTGCATTCACACACACACACACACACACACACACACACACACATTTACACTTGCTTGCGTTCTCACACACACACACTTGCCCCTTGCTTGCATTCACACACACACACACACACACACACACACACACACACACACACACTTGCCCCTTGCTTGCATTCACATACGCACACACGCACTTGTGGCTTTAAAACACAAGAACCAGTCATAGTCCATGATACCTCACTTGACTATATGAAGAGGGACATGGAGCTCTCTGAATACATGTGTTCCAGGTGGGTATGAATCTAGCCTTGAGTCGCTTCCTACCTTCAGCAATGATTATACGACAGGACCAGCAAAAATGACCTACTTCAACAAATGGCTTAGTTTCTGGTGTCACAACAAGGGGATTCAATCTCTGACAGCTTGGGTAGTCATAACAGACAAGCCACTATGCTTTTCAAGAGATGGTTTGCACTTATCACCACTTGGCTTCTGAATATTGACAAAAACTTTGTCACCATAGTGCCTTTTTTAGGATATGCCAAGTTAAGCCCGCCAACATAATAAAAATCAGTCAGAAATACCTAAAGGTGCTGCTTCTCAATGCTAGTAGTTTAAATATAAAAAAAATTATTACCTGGAAGCACTCCTTACCCTAGAAAATTCACACACATATATGCAGTCACAGAAACATAGTATTAATCACTCTGGCTATTCAAGTCTACAGTGCCTTTCATACATTTGATCCCCCTCAGCTCTGAATAAAACATATGGAGGAGGTGTTTCAATGTTTTTAAAGCACTAATACAATGCTATACTGGTCCAAAAACATGACTGAATTGAGCTGCTACTTGCCCAACTAACCACAGGTGTGAACCCCCATCATATCCTTGCATAATAGTGGTACTAAAAATAGACACAGGAATGTTTAGAGGAGATGCATTAAACATGTTATAAAGCTAAACAAGGAGCAACTTTAAACCATACAGCCCTGAAATCAAGTTAGTATCTAATCATACTGCCTATGCTGATAAAGCAATTTCAATGTCCATAACTGAAATATTTGGCACGGTACAATTAACACCATTAAAGCTACTGATGTGTTACAGTAAGACAATCTAGCAGACCTGAGTGAACGGTCAGTTCGTACAAGACCAGTGTTATTGCAAAATATCAATGCTAATAATACATATAAGTGGAAACAAATGGGTGCCGCTGATGAAATTATATAGTATTCTCCATTCATAACGAATGCTCCTGCTATGCTGACTCAGCAGAAAGTACAGTTGTGTACCTACCATAAATGTAGATGTTCGAGTGTATTCACTGTTGCAGTCATTACTCTTGGGTTATCCTGCTGGCAGGCTACCCGCAGTCGGCCTGAATTCCAAAGTTTTGGTCCAGCGTCTGTTGCTGTCACTTCTTCCCTGACGTCAGTGCACCAGGGGTATAAAAGATGCAGCCGACGCCATTTTCTTTAGTTTTTCTTGCCCCAGATGTCAGGTGCCCCCAAAAGGGTAGGCTAAAAATTATGCCAATAAGCATGCATGCACTAAGGTAATCATTTCCTTCATCTACAAGCAAATGCACCACATAGGTTGTACAGAATAGAGAAGTACAGATAAGACCCAGCAAAAGAAAGGGGGATGGTGGGAGGGTAACCTGGACTGCAACAGTGAATACACTGGAACATCTACATTTATGGTAGGTACACAACTGTACTATGTTCATCGTGTTTCACTGTTGCAGTCATTACTCTAGGGTTGAATCCCAAAGCTGAGGATGGGTGGCTGGGGCTAAATAGGATTAAGAGAGGCTATGAAGCCCTGCAGAACTGCAGTGGCAAAGCCTGCTCTGGATTTAGAGTAGAGGGGTAAGTGGTAGTGCTTTGTAAAGGTGTGCACCGAACTCCAAGTTGCAGCCTCTAAGATGTCTTTGGTTGGTACTCCTCTGAGGAAGGCTGCTGCTCTGGTTGAATGTGGCCTAATGTCCATAGGCACCGATTTGCCATGTTGTGAATAGCAGAAATGAATGCAATGGCCTATCCATTTTGAAATAGTCTGTTTTGAGATAGCCTTTCCTTGTGATCCTGCAGCATATGCCACTAAAAGTTGCTCAGTCTTTCTGAAAGCTTTAGTTCTATCCAAGTAGAAGGGTAGCTGTCTGTGTATGTCCAAAGAATGCAGAAGTCTCTCACTCTTGTTCTGTGGGTTTGGATAAAAGGTAGGCAAGTGAATGGTTTGGTTAAGGGCCACATTGGACACCACCTTGGGCATAAATGTCGGGTTTGTCCTTGGGGAAACCCTGGCTGGATGGAAAATGATAAAAGGTTCCACAGCCATGAGTGCCTGTAACTCTGAGACTCATCTTGCAGAGGTTATTGCTAGGAGCAGTGCTGTTTGCCAGGATTAGAATTTTATATCAGCTGTTGAGGCTGGCTCAAAGGGAGGCAGTGTGAGCTTTTTCCAAGACATAATTGAGGTCCCATGCAGGTATTGGTGCTCTCCTTGGAGGTCTTCTGTTTTTGGCCCCTCTGAGGTACTGCCTTATTAAAGAATGAGAAAAGATAGGTGGTTCCATATTGTAATGGGCTGAAATGGCAGAGGCATGGATCTTAATTGATGAAAAGGATAGGCCTCTGTCCAGCATCTCAGTTAAGTATTGTAAAATCTGAGGAATGTTTGGAACAAACATGTCAATTCCTTGTACCTGGTTCCAAGCACAGAATCTCTTCCATTTTTCTGCATAAGATTTTCTGATACTGGGCCTCCTGGCCTCCAAAATAACATCCATCACAGCTTTAGAGAGAGAAGTGTTCTGAATGGCTACATTATCCGCCATGCTGCCAGATTTAAGGTTCTGAGTTGGCTATGCGGGATCTGATTGTTTTGTTGGGTCAGTAAGTGAGGAATTTGAGGCAATGTCCAGGCTGGACCTTGAGACAAGTTCTTTAGGGTTGGGTACCAGTGCTGGCGTGGCCAGTCTGGGGCAATCGGTATCATTTTTGGCTTCTCTTGTCTGACCTTTAGGAGTACCTTGGGGAGGAGAGGCAGTGGAGGAAAGGCATATACTGTTAGGTTTTTCCAGCTGAATGATAGAGCATCCACTTTCCATGCTTGCTTGTGATAAGTCCTTGTGCAGAATCTCTGTAGTTGGCAGTTGTGAGGGGAGGCAAATAGATCTATGTCTGGGCATCCCCATTTCCTTGTTATGCTGAAGACTTGTGGATCCAGTTTCCACTCGTGGGATCCATGAGGTTTCTACTTGGTTCATCTGCCAGAGTATTTATCTTTCCTGTCAGGAATTGTGCTTGCAGATGAACTTGATAAGTCAATGCTGTGTCCCACAAAGTCATGGCTTGTCTGCATAGGGAGTAGGAATGTGTGCCTCCCTGCTTATGTACCACATGACTGTAATATTGTCCGTCTTTATCAGTAGTTGTCCTGGATGAAGTAGATACTTGAAAGCTGTCAGGGCATTTTGAACAGCTAGCATCTCTTTTTGATTGATATGAAGATGCATCTGGCTTGCGGGCCATGTGCCCTGAATACATTTTTCTGCCATGTGGGCCCCCCAGGCATAATCTGATGCATCCGTTGTTAGTGTCTGCCTGGGTGTGGGTAAAGTGAATGGCTGTCCCTTCTTGTGGTGACAGGCCTGTGCCCACCATCGAAACTCCTGTTGCAGGCATTGAATGAGGGTAATTAATGTTTCCAGGCTATGGCAATGTTGAGTCCAAACACTTTTTAGATACCATTGTAGTTTCCTCATATGCAGTCTGGCATATGGAATTAGCAGAATGCAGGATGCCATGAAGCCCAAAGCCTGCAGAATTTTTCTTGCAGATAACTGGGTCTTTGTTGCCAACATTTTGAAGTAAGAAGTTAGTTGCCTTTGCTTGTCTGGCGTGAGATGAGCCATCTGGGCAGTTGTATTTAAGCTTGCACCCAGGAATATTACCTCTTGAGAGGGTACTAGTTTTGATTTATTTTCGTTTACTGTGTACCCTAGGCAAATTAGTAATCTTTTTACAAACGCCAGATGCTTTAGTAGAATGTCCTTGTTCTCTGCTTGAATAAGCCAGTCGTCCAAGTAAGGATATATTTGAATTCCTCTTTGTCTGCAAAATGCAATTACTGGTGCCAGGCATTTTGTGAAGACCCTGGGCGCAATAGATAAGCCAAAGGGCTGTGCAGAGAATTGGTAGTGCATTGAGCCAGCTATGAATCTGAGGTATCTTCTGCAAGATTGTCTGATTGGGACATGCAGGTATGCCTCTTTTAGGTCCAAAGTTACAAGCCAAGCCGTCTTGCCCAGCATGGGCAGAAGCTGCTGCAGAGTCAACATTTTGAATTTTGGAATGTCCAGAAATGTGTTTAGAATAGACAGGTCCAGTATTGGTCTCCAGGATTTGTCTTTCTGGGTACCAAGAAAAGTCTCAAGTAAACTCCTTGTCCCTGCTCTTGCTATGGTACTCGCTGAATGGCCCTCATGTCCTTGAGGGATGAAACTTGCTTTTGTGCCTCTGCCCATTGATTGTGTGGCAGGTCTGGCATACCTTTTGCCCTTGGCAGGGTGTGAAAGTGGAACCTGTAGCCCTGAGACACTATATTCAAGACCCATTTGTCCTGGGTGATCATGTGCCAATTTTGTGAAAAAAATGCTAGTTTACCCCCTAAGGGGGCTGCCAAAAGATAAGTGCTTGGTGCTGGCAGAGGAAAGTAATTGAGAATGTTTCCTATATGGCTGTGATTTGTCTTCTCCGCTTTTGGAGGTAGAAGCACCCCATTGTTTAGGCCTGTATGAGCCTTGGGGCTGGGATCTGCCTCTGGGGCATCTGTATCAGCCTCTTTGTGGCGTGTCTGACACTGGAAGGGACCAATTCTTTGTGGGCAAAGTTCCTGCTAAATCTGGGTGGCTGCACCTGTAAGAAATCCTTAACTGTCTGCATAGATTTTGCTTTGTCCTCCATTTTTTTCAACACCTCTTCTGCTTTAACACCAAACAAAGTATCATGCTGTAATGGAGCACCTAATAATTTTGCTTTAACATGATCAGGCAGATTCTGTTCCTTTAACCAAGCATGCCTCCTAATGACAGAACCCGTAACAGCGGCCCTGCAAGAGGCCTCCAGAGAATCAATACCACATTGCAAAGTATGCCTTCCCACTTGTTCAGTTGCATGCAATAAATCCTGCATTTCCTTGTTTTCTGCACATTCAGAATTTGTTAATATTTTCTGTTTAAGCAGTGACATTAATTATTACTGATATTTAAGCATATGAAATTGACAATTTAAAGCCCTCACAGCCAAGGTAGCAGAAGTGTAAACCTTTTTCCCCCATCTGCCCAGTGCCCTTGAATCCCTATCAGAGGGGATAGGGTTTTTTGCAGTGGAAGCCTTGACCCCTTTGGGACCCTGAGAAATAGTTTCTGGGTCAGCAGCAGGGTTTTTATAAAGAAATTTATGTGAATCTGAAACACTGTAGTATCTGCCTGGCTTAACAGGTGCAGGGGGTAAAGAGTCAGGAGACAGGCCGGACTCTGAAAATACATCTACAATGTCTAAAACGGGGGATAGCAAGAGGCCTGTGCTGAGGTAGTAAAAGAAAGTCTCTTAACCTTTTCTTAGATTCTGAGTAGTCTTGGCTCTCCCAGTGGAAATGCTCCCTCATGGTATGCAGGGTTTCTCCAAAAGAATAATCCTCAGGAGGAGAGGCTGAAGGGATAGATTCTTCAGCAGAAGAAACCTCTTAGGGAGGAAGAGAGTATTCCTGTTCAGAAGAGGAGTCAGAGGAAATGGAAACCTGATCTGAAGATTCATATTCTGTCTCTTGCCTAGGCCTCTTATCAGGAGGGGGATGGGAACCCCTGATCAAAGTAATTAGGTCTTCGGCCATTTTGATCATCTGTTTTTTAGGCATGGAGGCCTGTCCATGGGCTTGCTGCACTTGTTTCTTTGTCTTTTGTGGTGCTTTAGTCTTTGCCTTTGAAACTGTAGTCTGTTTTACATATAACTGTGTAGGCCTGAAATCACCCTCAGAAGCCGATGCCTGCTCAGCGGCTCTGGACCCATCTGAGGGAATATTTTCCAAGTGTCCAATACCTTGAGTTTCCAGCGGCCTAGTCTGCTCCACATGGGAGTCGGAAACGGCCTGCGGCTCTGAGGTAGCGGGTGTCGGGGGCTACGAAAGCGCCTCACTGAGAACCGGCGACTGGCTTAGAAGAAGCCTTGTCGTCAGTTTTGGACCTTGGATGCCTGTCCTTTTCCTTTTCCTTGCGTTTCTTATGAATTGTGGTAGTCGGATGGCTATCCGACAACATTGTGTAATTAAATCTTCGGCCAAAATAATGAAATGCAAAATCGTACCGACGCTTAATAGTGCGTTGGTTAAATCTAGCACAAAACCTGCAATTAGCAACGTCGTGATCAGGGCCTAGGCAAGAAATACAATAAGAATGAAAGTCCTTATGAGGTATTTGCTTCCCACAAGAAATACAATTATTAACTTTTTCTGACATCGGTCTGGAGCAAGAAAAAAGTTTCCCCAGTGGGGTACTTAGCTTTAAATGAAGACTTTGGATCTGAAATTCGAACATGAAAATCTCAGGAGTCGGCCGACCGGCACTTGCGAACTGCTTCTGCTTCGGGCACCGCGCGGCAAGAAAGACTGGAGAAAATGGCGTCTGCTGCATCTTTTATACCCCTGGCGCACTGACGTCAGGGAAGAGGCGACAGCAACCGACGCCAGACCAAGACTTTGGAATTCAGGCCAACTGCGGGTAGCCTGCCAGCAGGATAACCCAAGAGTAATGACTGCAACAGTGAAACACGATGAACATCCCCTTCCGGACTTCGGAGGGTTCAGTTAGAACATTTTCAGACCTACACCAACATTACACTTCATCGGATTTTTTAAATAGAAGTGTTATGTGTTACAATACCAAGAACAGCTCACAGAGCTAAAATATCTACAGCAGTACCTAACTTGGTTCAGAATATACCATGAAAGAGAAACTTTCTTCGGGGTGAGGGGGCTTTTCAAAAATGTAGAGGATACTGGCACACACAAACATGGCCCACAGCATACACAGCAAAACAAGGGCATGTAAACATGATACTTGCCAATGAGAGAACTTCACAATTGCAGTCCAACTCGCTCTAACCTTTAAAACGGATGCATGAAACACTAATGTGCAGCAGAAAAAAATGTATATATATAAACGAGCATGGCACACACAGACGCCACAATAAGCATTAATAACATGCTAAAATTAGAAAAAAACAAATGAGCAGCAGTAGTGATAAATATACGAGCTATCACTATAAACCAATATTTGCATAAAAAAAAGAAGAGACTGCTTATTCTGAGTATCAGTAACAAAGATAAACACAGATAATACTCACCAAGCCGAATTCAGCATGCAGCATGGGACCTGACTAAAACAGAAGGCAGCATTCACACACGGGAACACAATGACTAGATAATTAACCAAGAACTAGCAGTATCAAATAAAATGTATAACCATAATACAGTAATAATATACAAAATACATATAATTATATATCAGCAGCAAGCAAATACAACAGAAGGCTAATCTAGATAGTCGGCAGCAGCATACACTAGTGAACCATGTGGCACTCTCAAACAGAAGCATAAACTGTATCAGGCAGCACAAAATAGGGCTAGAAGTGCATTCAAACAGGGGCTGTGTAGAATTACATTTTTAATTCACTAGGAAGACTTATCTTACCAATGAAGCAAAAAATGCAGACGAAAATGCAGGCAATCCAAACTTTTCAGTAGTCCCTCAAACAAATGCAGTCGACAGGATACACGTACAATGAAAAGGAGATCCACACACCACATGCATTTTATTAGGTTGAGTGGGCTGGGTAAGACAGGTCTGACATCACAATGTGGGAGGAACACTGGCTCTTCTATACAGCATGCAAATCAGGCGGGGATTACATCACTTTGGGGGAGGAAACATCCCGATAGCTAGAGCAAGAGCAGATGGCAGATGTGACATCATAATTTCACAGCCAGCTACAGGTTTTTCAAGTTGGTTTGCAAATTGAAACAAAAACAGTATAGAAAGCTAGGAAGCAGAACAGGGAAAACAGTTGAGTGGGTTATTTTTTAAAGCTGCAAGGGTGATTTTTTTAAGCTTTATCAAAGAACAGGGACTGGAAGAGTCAGCAAGTTGGGGAATCTGCTTTAATATCCTGTTGTTTTTCTTTAAAGGTACATACACTCTGATCTACACTTACCATAGTGATAGATCCGTGTTCACAGGTTTCAGACTTCAAGTTCTTTAAAAATGCATGTTAATGCAAAAACATGTTTTAATAACTTTCTAAGTATAAAACAGCACTGTTTAATCTGTTTATTCTGGTAGTTTGTCTCTCAGTATTTTTTGTCTTTGTCATAATACTTGTTCTAAGAGGTTGCGAGGTAGTATGTTTTATCATAGTCAGAGGAGGTGTACAAAACAAAGTGGTTTTAATTGCTTGGTGGGGGGATGGTGCTGTCTGTGGATGAAAGTAACTTACCCTCTTGTCACTTCATGAGTTTAAACCATGTCTCTGCAGCAGGAGTGTGCATTTCTCTGAAGTAAGTTGGAATACTATGTGTTTGCTTGAGACAAACTGAAAATACATGATTGTGTCCACTACTTATTTACACAATTTGAAATCCGAGATGTGCGCAGTTAACATTGGGACTTCAATTGCTGGGCACTGGGACTGTTTGTGAATAAGAATGAAAAACAGTGCTGTCATGATAAAATTAAGCATTTGCTTGGTTGGCTTTGCAGGAGTATTGTACATTTGTGTAAAGTAGATTGGAATACTTTACTGTGGTCATTTTTTTTTAAATGTCCATGTGATGTTTGAGGTATATACAATCAAGTGGCTGTAACTGATGAGTGCAAACGTTGGTGGATCATAATGACAGCAGTTTGAATGGTCTCAAATCAGAAAGTTAAATCCAAAAGAACGTACATTTATGCATGGGCAAAAAAAGTGTGTGAATGAAGAGCCCCCCATTGTTTGAAAAGCACCCAGGGCCCAAGATGCCTTTAATCCATCATTGGTTCTCTTTATTGGCACTTACTGATGGTATTTACAGAGCTAGAGCTGTGTAAACCAAACTAAACTGCAGTGCTCTTTCTTGCAAGTTTGGCATCAAAAAAGAATGTCTGACTGAATTGCATGTAGTTGATTATCAGTTTTATATTTTGTGACAGGCACACATTTTTTATAGATGCATTTTCTTTTTTTTTTTTAAATGAAATTACATCTGTGAATAGCTTGTTTATAGCGAAGGCCTGAAGTAAGACTCCAGAAAAACGTCAAATTCACAGTGTATTGTTAATAGCAGGAAGGTCAGGTTGTAGCTCAGAATAATATAGTATAGAACAAAAATATAGGTACATTCATTTGAGCAGTTAAAGGACATTTTCTATTATAACTTAGATTAACTTAGATTTGACTTCTGTTGGTGGAGTAGTAGCGCTGTTGTTGACTATCATTATTTTGTGATTTGGGTTTTGCATTGTGTGCTAGAGCCTTGCAGGTGCTCTTTGATTTGTTTATCTACTTCATTTAGTTTTACTATAACACCAGATATAGTTAGATATTTTTCAGTAGTCTGTAAATGTGTGTGTGTATATGTGTGTGTGTGTGTGTGTGTGTGTGTGTGTGTGTGTATATATATATATATATATATATATATATATATATATATATATATATATATGGGTCTACTTCATTTGATCGAAAGACCATTTGACCTAAACCCATTTGATCAAAAACCAATATTCAAGGCAAATAACAGGGATTTGTCCCCCTCCCCAATGTCATGCAACCCTGGAGTTGGTATATACAGTTAGGGGTGGGGGGCAAAGCCCCCCACCTGTTTTCGTTTATAATGTGTACATGTTGTTTTATTTTCTTCTTTTAAAGGAAACTAGGTGGGGGGATTTGCCCCCCCCCAATGTGGGGGGGGGCTGTGCCCCCCAACTATATATACCAACTCCAGGGTCGCACGACATTAGGGAGGGGGACAAATGCCAGTTTTATGAATTGTATACTGGTTTTCGATCAAATAAAATTTCGATCAAATGGGTTTAGGTCAAATGGTCTTTCGATCAAATGAAGTAGACCCATATATATATATATATATATATATATATATATATATATATATATATATATATATGAATATGTATGGTTACCTTCAGTTTTGGCACACTGCTCTATATTAGTGCACAGTGAGTGAACAACTGTCTATTAAATAATAATACATTGAACCTTGGGCTTCAAAATTAGTCATTAGTACCATGTAATGCATTGAAACTTGACATATTGTGAGCTAACTAAGAGCACTCAACCAAAAACCATTCAATTGTCCAAGTTGCTATTGTGTGCATAATGTAATCACCTGTGTTTCTGGCAGCCATTTTCTGCTGATAGTCCGTCTTCATTATTATTGAGAATAACAGGGTTTCCTAACCTTCTGTAGTATGAGTGATTGGGTAATAGCAGGGGCTAATAGGACTGAGTAGTAATTTGATCTTTAGGGGCTAATAGGACTGAGTAGTAATTTGATCTTTTAACTCTTCCATCCTTACTGGTATATAAACCCTGTGTCTGGAAAAGGTTGTGCTTGTATTTATCAGGCTGTGTGGATGGTAATTCATTACTGAAACTAAGCAGAAATTCCTTAAAATTCCAAGAGCAGGATAAGTTATTTCTTACACTTATTTCATTGAATTGCACTTCTGTAATGCTTATAATTGTGCTATACAGTTAATCTACAACATTTTGCACTGTTATAAAGCTTTTTTACTGTTTCACTGCATTTATGTACTGTTTTATACTGTTTTAACTGTATTTTTCATTGCTAGATACTGTTTCATTACTCTAATTGCATGTTTACTGAATTACTTGACTGTAAACTTCTTTTTCATACTGAGAGTTGTATTTTCTGTTTGTGAGTGCTCTATCTGTGCTTTTCTGTGCATTTTTGATTTTTGAGGTTTCTGTGTTCTAGTCTGTTTGCACTTAAAAGCATTCTCTAGAGTCTGCTTGCTCATTGATCTGTTTAAAACTTTCATTTAGTGGCTACCACTAGTAGCTGTAATAGTTTGTTTCCCACCCCCCTCCCTATTGTTGTGGTTTTCTTATACTTGGCTTTGCAGTTGCACACCCATACTGTATATTTGATTTGGGACACTCCTCCCAGTCTAATGTCATTAGTTCGTTCAGTCTAATGAGAGAGAGAGAGAGAGAACATTTGTGAAGGCCAACCCACTCAGATTCTTAACCTTGAATTAACTTCTGTTCCAGCTTTCTCCATTAACTTCTGTTCCAGCTTTCTCCATTTCCACTTTACTGAAATAAAAGTTCTAAGCTTGTTTCCCTCCCTTTCCTGTAAGAAGTCTAGTCCAGATACAGATTTGCTGTATCCAGGACTGTTTGTAAGCTCCTGAGACCCCCCTCCCCGCTTAACTAAGGTTAATTTTTTTCTGGTGCCATATCTGCTCTTCAAATTTTCCCTTACAACTAGTCAGCTTTTTAGTTTTAGCACTCAAATCTGTTTCTTTGAGCTCAGCACTTGTTCAGAACTCGTAAGCACTAAAGCTACAAATTACTATAGCACTCAACTTTCCTCACTTGTCTAGAGGAAAACAGTTTTTAGTACTTAATAAATAAGCACCTATCCAGGCATGTCTAAAGGTCAGCTCCCGTTTTCTCCTGTCTATCTGATGAATCTGGGCATCTTGGGGCAATGCAGCACTTGCCTCATGTACACAGCCAGCCCTCTCCCTCCTACAACCCAACACTATGACCTGTGAGAGATGCACTTATATAGCCAAACTGAAAGCAAAGCTCTCTTCACCAAAGACTGGACTAGACAGTCAAGAGGAGAAGGTAAACACTTGCACCTCACCACACTCATCACATAGTCCCTCAAAACCTACACCACTAAAACACACACACGCAGAAGCACAAAACACACGCCTACATTCGTGGAGTCTCTCAATACAAATCTGCCCAAACAACCGAGACCTCCAAAGCAGAAATGCAAGCAACCTCCACCCCCCCCCAACACAACCCAAATGACAGCCCACAAACTCAGTGTGCCACTCAACTACATCCCATAAGGCATAACATACCCACCACTCTAGTTACAGGTGACTATAGTAAGGCACACTGATGTTCCACTCACCAGGCTAAACGAGGAGAAAGCTACTGTCAGCTGCCTGTCGGGTGCCAGGATCCGCCACATAATGCACACACTCAGGTCACTCCACAACAAGTACAAATATGACTCTCATTGTCCATGTTGGTGTAAATGAGCTGAGACGTACCTCCCTGGACTACATGAAAAGAGACATGGAGGAGCTTCTCCGATCTTGTAGACCAGGCAGGTATGACCCTAACCCTGAGTAGCATCCTGCCATCACCCAGAATCATACCATAGTACAAGGACAAAATGATTGACTTCAACAATTGGCTAAGCTTCTGGTGTCATTTTAAGGGAATCCAGTATCTGTCTGCCTGGGATCGACAGACCACGATGCTGTGCCAGAGATGGCCTGCACCTGTCATCCTTGGGATTCCGGATAATAGCAAAGGCTCTTGCCACCCCTATAGTGCCATTTTTAGGCAAGGTTCAAATGACAAATCCACCACCGTAACAGGTACAAGCAAACAAAATCTGAGGGTAGTGCTACTCCGTGCTAGAAGTCTAAACCTCAAAATGCACTCACTTGAGGCACTCCTTAAAATGGAGAACATAGACATCTGTGCAGTGCCAGAGACCTGGTTCAAAGCTCTAGAGAGCACCCCTGCATTACCAGGCTATAATTCATACCACACCTTTTGGCCACCTAATCTGGAGAGGCGTGTCCATATTCATTAATGATGTCTCCAAGCTTGTTGCTCAGCATAATGCATCCGAGATTATCCAAGTGCAACTAACTCTGGGCAAGACCGCAATCCAAATTGTAGGCTGCTACAGATCCCGCACCATGCCCCAGGATTCCCACTCCTCTTTTCTTGATACACTGGAAGATATTAAGGTACAACCCAACACCCTAATAATGGGTGATTTCAACTACTCCACCATTAACTGGGAAAACTACTCATGTACCAACTCTCTTGCTCAGCATTTTCTGGAATTCATAAATTCCAATGCCTTGGATCAACTTATCCACATCCCCCACCAGGGGCAGCAATATCCTAGACCTGGTCATTACCAACATGGGCGACCGGTGTTCCACACCAGAGGTAAATTCCTCATTGGTCAGATCCGACCATAAGCTAATCACTCTAGACATCCACATCCCACCCCAACCCCCATTAGGGAAACAACCGTAAAAAATTTCTCCAAAGCCAACTTCATGCTTCTTAAGACAGAAGTGGTAAACTTCATGACACCCATGCAGATGGACAGTAAAGGTACAACTGCTGAATCCTTCAGAAATACACTTTATAAGCACTTACACAAGTGCATGGATCATGTTATCCCTAACAGACTTGTAAAGAATAAAAGAAAATCCGTTGCTGCACCATAAAGGGCTGTCCTCCAGGCTAAAAAAACCAAACAAAGTCTGACACCAGGGACCCAGCAATAAATGTCCAACCACTGGATAATTCCAAATGTATTTAATACGATAAAAATCACAAAGACCACGAACTGACACAAAGTTAAAACTGGTGATTGAGCGCGCTTTCGTAATAATCTTCATCAGAATCACAAACTCAGTAAAAACTAAGCACCTTATATATACAACCGTAGCTAATCATAATTGGTTGATTGGTTAAATTGGTTAATTAATTAATTATTACTCCAAACCCAGTGAATGCTTAAATCTGTTTGTATAAATATAATATACATACAAATCTTCCTTTTTCCTATCTAGTCATGTTAAAATAACCTATCATGCAGTGAATGGTTGTTGTTAATATAAAACAGATACAGATAGTAATGTTAATTCCTATGTACTGTATATCTACTATGTAATATATTTACAAAGTTGTACATAGATTCTGGATTTCTATTTCATATGACACTTGATAAATTAATAAATAAATAAATAATTGAGAATAACTACTTGAATACATAAATACATAAATACATGGTTGGAAAAATGGTACACTTGATACACAAAATACATAAAAATGCATTAAATTATTTAATAAATATTAAAAAAAATATATATATATATATATGTATATATATGTTGTAATACAATGACTACATTACAAACTTTTATTAAAAATTTTTTATGTTGTTAAAAGTTTTTTGTTAAAAGTTTTTTGTTGTTATTATTATTTGGGGTTGTTTGCTAAGAGCTTCAGGGCTGGCTTAATAGATAGAT
The DNA here is from genome assembly GCF_019279795.1 of Protopterus annectens. Classification (NCBI taxonomy): domain Eukaryota; kingdom Metazoa; phylum Chordata; order Ceratodontiformes; family Protopteridae; genus Protopterus; species Protopterus annectens. The sequence continues at coordinate 541,857,754 of NC_056727.1, forward strand.
GGTCATTCATCCCCTTAGGACCACAGGCATCTAATTTAAGCTGCCAAATTAACTCCCTATATTCCAATAGGGATTCCCAATCTCCACCCCTGTCACTCTTTTTCACCTCCTCCAGTACCCAAAATTTATAATTAGCTTTTTCACATATATTGATATGCCTACATAGGGCATTATTGTCATTCCTTCTAGTAATATCCCTCATATGCTCGTAAATGCGTTTTCTAAGCTGACGTTCCGTCTTACCCACGTAATATCCACCACAGGCAAGACAATAAGCAAGGTAACCACCACCCTGGGTGTAACAGGTGAAGTACCCTTTGCTCCTAAGTTTTCCCTAACAGAACCAAGATGTTATCCTCCAAAAAAAGGAAGCCAATCTGGTGGTGGTCTGCCATAAACAAACTCTACAACAGAAGAAAGAAACTGTTGCAAAAAATAGTAAAATCCCATGATTGGAGGAACTCCCTGGTCAGCCTCCGCAAGAAGCTGAGATCCCTCATAAAATCCTCCAAAGCTGGTTTTGAAAACAAAATCTCCACTGATTCTAAAGACAACCACAAAGCAATTCTATAGCTATGTCAAGAATCTCAATGGCAACACTCAGATCTGCTCTGAGTTACAGCACAATGGCACTAAATATACAGAACCACCTGATATTGCCAACATCCTGGCAGATAGGTTCAGTGCTAACTTTACCCACCCCCCCTCACCCCCTAAAGGGCCCATCTCTATACTGGAAGAATGCAAAGTTCCACGGCTGCACAGGTAAAAACCTCACACTCCAAAGCCAAGAACACAGCATCCATGGGAACCGACAACATCCCAGGCTGCATTCTACACGAACTACAGAATGAACTGGCACCCCACCTAAGTACCATGTTCAGTCATAGCCTCACCTTAGGCTTTGTGCCCATTGAATGGCGCACTGCAACGGTTATCCCACTCCACAAAGGGGGAGCCACGACAAACCCCAGGAACTACCGCCTCATTAGCCTGATGAGCCTGGTCTGTAAGGCCATGGAACGTATCGTCGTGGAACTCATAAACAAAGACATTGGTAATCTCCAAACTCTGGACCCCACAGAGTTCGGGTTTGTAAATGACAGATCATGTCTCCTAAACCTGATAGACTTCTTTGAAGCAGTCACCAAAGCCATAGATGCAGGTAAGGTGGTTCACGCAGCCTATCTAGATCTTGCCAAGGCTTTCGACACCATCCCCCACTTTGGAATTATAGATAAACTCACTAAACTAGGTATAAATCCCCATGTCACAAGATGGGTTGCCAACTGGCTTACTGACAGAACCCACACTGTGAAAGTAGCAGACTCCAAATCCGACTTCAGACCAGTGAGAAGTGGAGTACCACAGGGTTCAGTCCTGGGTCCTCTCCTGTTTGGTATCTACTTCTCTGACGTACAGGCTAACACAGAAGGTCTTTGGCTAACTAAGTTTGCAGATGACTGCAGACTAGGAGCCATAATCGAAACTCCTAACGATATGGACATCCTACAAAAGGGCCTCACTGAGACAGATGCCTGGTGTCAAAGCCATGACCTCAAGCTCAATGCCAAAAAGTGCATTGCCATCCCCTTTGGTAAAAACTCTGTACCCATGAACTGCCACATAGGCGGTAGTCTGCTTAACACAGAAAGTGTGATAAGAGACCTTGGGACACAGGTGGACAGTAGTCTCTCCTTTGATCACATCGCCACAGTGGTCAGGAAATCCTTCTATGTGACGCACCTCATCACAAAAGGTTTCTCATCCAGGAAAAAAGAGGTCATTGTTCCCCTCTACTCATCACTCATTAGACCCATTAATAGAGTACAACGCCTTTTTTGGTATGTACCTCACAAGACATCTACAACAACTGGAAAGGCCGCAGACGTACCTCACAAAGAGGATTACTGGCCTCAAACAGATGCCCTGTGCAGACTGCCTCAAAAAACTCCAGCTTTACTCTGTTGCATATCACCTACTCAGAGGCGATCTCTGCCTAACATACAAAGCTATGTCAAACCCAGAGCTGTTGAACATGCTCCAGTTAAAGAAATCCCAATCCCTCCGAGCTCTAGGGACCTAAACCTTGTCACCACAATAAACGGAACATGCTGGAGGGATAGATTCCTGTCCCAGACACTTCCCATACTCTGGAACAGACTACCTATGTCAAACAGAGCTCCTCATTAGCACTCTTCAAGAAAAATCTTGATGATTGGATGGGAAATAGGAAATTCACTCCGGGGATCACTTCTGTGGCTCTGCTTGATAGTGGCACAGGAAAATAATTTTCTTGGGTGGCGAAAGCCAGAGTACCTTTTTGGCTAGGCTTATATAGGCCCTGGGGCCAATAGCCTAATACCTACCTATGAACATGTATATATGATTATGGTTCATTTGATGTACAGCACATTTAATTGAAAAAAATGATCCAAGATGCATTCCATTGAAACCACAAAACATCAACATTTATTTCACTGAAAATATTACATACACTAAATAGATCTCTAAAAGTTTTCTTTTTTTTTTGCAGGGGGCAAGCCTTCAAACCCCCCCCCCCACCCCCAACTTAAATATACTAATTCCAAATTGCACAGCCATGGAGAAAAGAAAATAATCCTGACAAACTGAATCACTGCCGGAGCACATACACAAACTTATAGACATAGACTTGACAACTTGGTGGTGGATATGAGCAAGGAACTAATTAATAATACTGATAACACTAATTTGCATTATGATTCATATGTTCCAAATCTGAACCAGCCATCATTTTCTACAGGCTAGCATAGTTTTCAGTCAAATCTGATTCAGTAATTTGTGGTTTATATCCAATAAATTTTCGATGAAATGTGCCTTTTTTTATTAAATAGTGTGTGTGTGTATATATATGTATATATATATATATATATATATATATATATATATATATATGAATATGTATGTAAGTTTGTGTCTCTATAGAAAGATTTTTTTTTCAGTTCCCCAGTGCCTGCTGTCCATCAGCCCTATTTAAGATTTTTTGACCCATTAATTTCTAGTGAAGTGAGAGATATTTCTTGACCAGTTATTTACTGTAGGGCTGAGCCAGTTAGAGTTACAGTCATACAGGAATCTATCAGTTTTTCTTTTTTTTTTTTCTTTTTTCTTTTTTGCATTAAGGTCTTTAACTCAACCCGTCATTACTGACATGATTGTCTGCATTATCATAGGGATCTATTGTGCAGTAAACTTGTGTCTTGTTTTTGGTAGATTCCAGTCTATGTCCCTGGAGCTGGCCAGCTTCCGTTTATGCATCAGTGACCGATAGCCGCCACCATTCCTTCTCCTATTGGTGAGCTAGCCAGCACTGGCCATTCGCCCCCATCCTCCCTTGCATTTCTTTTCCGTTATCTGAGCTGCTGTTCATATTCTGCGTTTTTGGGTCATGAGGCTGTATCACTCTGCACCACAGAGCTAGGGGAAGCGGTCAGTATATTTTTATAGTGCTTAAGATTCAGTCTCCTTAACCTGATGTAAAGAGGTGAAGATGAGAGACTGCATTAGATGGGATACAATTGGAATAGGAGAGGGAATGTAATATGATGGAACCAAAATTATCTAGTCAGAAGAGTTGATGCATTGCTTAATATTGGGCTTATTTATGGTGCTATACCTTTCAGCTTCAGATAATAATCATGTCTGAAGTTGTGGTACATTAAGGCGGCAGGAGACTTAGGATAAAAATCTTGAAAACGTGTCTTCAAAATGCTGTCCTGGTAAGTTGTGTGACTTTTGGCTATTAAATTACCAGTAATTCTTAAGGATGTTTCTTGAACATTTGGCTTGCTCTTGTTACAGTGTATTAGGCCTGCATATGAGCATTTATAATGGAAAGGCCATGGGAAGTATTTTTTTTTAAACAAGAAAAGTCTTTATTGAATTATCACTTATGACATAGGCAATTGTACATTTATATAAAAGAAAACAAACCATACACACATTTTCAGTTGTAAATGTTATACATCACATATAAAGTTCTGTCATTGTCCATCAAACATTATATAGCTTATTAAATTCCTCCCTTCCCTTAAACATCATTCCTCTACCAAAACATTATTCTGCATGTATTGTTCTCAAAGTTTCCATTTTTTTGTCTTTGTAATTTGCTTCTACCTTTTTTTAAGATCTCAGTTCCAGTTCTTTTGTCTGTTACTATACTCACTACTGCAAGTATGGTTGGTTTAGACTTTTGAGTTCCATTTTTTAGTACTTGCTTTTTGGCAGCCACCAGAATTAAACTCTGTAAAGCCTTGCTATGTCAAGGCAATTCTGATTCTGTATCACACCTCAACAAAGTCATACCCTTAGCTACACCAGTTTGCCAGCCTTTCTGACAGAGTATCTTCAGATAATTTTTAAAGTTTGCCAGCTCATTACACTCTCAAAAATAAGTTCCCAATTACCTCTTTCTTCCCCTTCAACATTTGCAGTCTACCTGAGGAAAAATTCTTTGGTGTGTGCTTAGGGTATAAAAATACTCCTGCAAACATTGCAAGCAAAGGTCTTCAATCTTCTAGACTTGCATATTTGGGAGCCATACATATATCCTATCATTGTTTATTTTTGAACTGCTTATTCATTTTCTCTAACCAAGCCTTTCTAACCACCTCTGCTTCCTATAGTTATCATGCAATATTTTATATGCCCTACTATCTATTTTTAACTGCAGCTTCTATTCTAGAGTCTACTAAAAAATCTACAAATGCTGGTCTTTCATTTAGAATCCATCTATTCCTTTCTCTTCGACTGTACGCTGATATCAATCCTTGAATAGGGAAGGCAGTTTCTAGTCTGCATTCCAAATGTATTCTTGGTCTCTTCTGTTACCTCCTCCCTCTAATTATCTGTTCCCAATACCTTGGTTCCTTTGCCATTTTCTCTAGTAAACATCATCTTTACCTCTAATTGCTGTCATCCCTTTCGGCAGAATCTCCTTTCTCCCTTTGTGTTTGCTTAGTTCTTAGAATACTTTCTGCTACTCTATAAATGTAATATTGTGTATTGTTATTCTCCTTAAGCACCTGCATCCAGAATCTCACTCTTATTTCTTGAGCACCCCCCCCCCGTTTCATCATCATCCCCTTCCACTTTGAATTATAGCTTTCTGTTTGTGCCATGTATAGGAGCCTTAACTGTATAGCTCTGAAATACCCCTTCAAATCTGATAATCCCAAGTCGCCTTGTTATATAGGAAGGATCAGCTTTATCCCCCTTGACACTTGTCATCTTCCCCGGCCAGGTAAAATCCTTCAACTTTTTATTAATTGCTATCCACAACGTCTCTTCTGGTTGATAAAAATATGCCTGACCTGTGTATAAAACTAAAGGGGCTAAAAACATTTTCAGTGCTTGTATCTGGTTAGCCATATCCATAAAACCGAGCTTCCAATTTCTTAGTTTTTATATAGTCTTTTCCCACATATCCTTAGCTGCCAAAACATAATCATTTTTATTCCATTTTCCTAGCTAGTTCATTTTATTATGTCCCCATAAGTATGGGTATTGTTGAACCAATTTATGTGTGGGTGCAGCTATTGTCTTAGTTTTATCTTCATTAATTTTGTATCCCAAAAAGACTTGAAAGTGTCTCAGAATGTTCTACAACTTATAAATGTCCTTTTGTGGTTTTATCAGATATAAAATATCTGCTAATAAAGGCAGTTTTTTTCTTGACTACCACACCAATTATATCCTCGAATTCTTGAGTCCCTTATTTTCTTTGCCATTGGTTCTAGATTTAACGTAAATAAAGTGGAAGGAGGATACCCCTGCCTGGTTTCTCTGCTCATGCAGAATTTATCAGAGAGGACCCCCCCACACACACTTTAATTTCCACCTCTGATCCCTCGTATATCCTCCTAATCAACCTTATACTGTTATCAGGGAATGTAAATGCTTCCAGTGCTGTACTCGTAAAATCCCAGCTTACTCTATTGAATGCTTTCTCTGCATCAAGACTCACCAATAACAGTGGTATTTTTAAACAGTCTGCTTCACTCTGGGTCATTATTATGTTAATGTTGTCACATGTTTTCTTCCCCTCTGCAAAACCACATTGATCCATATCTATCAATTCTGGCATCATATTTGCCATTCTTTTAGCCATTATAGACATACACTTTACAATTGTTTTAGGATCAAAATGGGCATACATGAAACTGGATCTGATGGGTCTTTACCAACTTTAGCTATTATAGTCACCAGTGTGTCTTCTAGGATGTTCGTGCTGCTCCTCCTTTTAAAGGAAAATTTCTCATTAGCAATAAAAAAATCTGTTTTTTGAGCTATTTTAACACCTCAAAATCACTCTGACTGCTGCTTATAGAATTTTAATGTTTTCTGTAAAATTGCTGCCATTGGAGCTTGACATATCAATGTGACATTGTTTTTCTGCAAGTCTTTCTCTTTCTCTTAATCCATTTCAAGTCTGCTTTATATGAATCATGCTAGAGGTAAGGAAGTTGTGGTGTATTCCCATGCCATCGATTTATTATGGGATTACTGTCAGTCACTGTTACCTTATATACTGTCTGTAACAGGACTGCTTCTTTTATTTCCTGAATAACCCTCATTTGTGTCTGTCTCAGAGCTTGTTTTACAGCATACTTAGGAGGTACACAGCTGCAACTAAAAGTAGCTGAATCGCAGGCCTTTGTTCAGGTTATATTTTTGTAGTCCAAGATAAATTGACAGTCCCTCCCCCCACACTTAGGTAAATTTGTTGCTACTTTACAAGAATTGCAAGAAAAATATATTTTCTGACTTTTCTGTGTGTCGCAGACATCTTTGATACTTTACATTTTGAGATTACTTAAATGCAATATAAACCTATATTTAAAGTTTAAAGCTTAGGATTTCAATACTGTTATACTCCTTATGTAAATCTGTCAGTACAGCTGACAACTGCTTTTGCTGCATTGAGTGGTCTAATTGCTTTATTTTCTATGAATGGCATGGCTACATTGGAAGCAGCTCTGAATCAGTGTAAGTTAATTTCCTCTCTGCTGTAAAGACAGTGGAAACGGTTTCACACCTTCTTTTTTTACAGCTCTTGACATCAGCAGGACTAATTACCCATATAAGATTGCTAGCAGTACCTGACAAATTTCTGTGTCCGTTGTATGTCACGCAGGGGCAGACAAATTCCTCTGCAAATTGGTGAGAAATTAAGCTTAAAAAAGGGGGTGGTCTTTCCCTTGCTATGATTCCAAGACAAATGAAAGGTTTATAGTACCTACACAATACTGGAATGATATTGTAGGGAGAAAAGCATCCTAAGAGTTGAGTTAAACTGTGGGAGAAGACGAGAGTTTTCCTTTAAAATACTGTTAAACAAAGTCTTCCAGATCTTTATTACTTTTTTCCTTCTTAGCTTCCAAACTTCCACAGGAATGCCATCTTTTCCTGGGGACTTTCCTGTAGATTGGTTATACATCACCATTTTATATCCTCTCTTCCTATCCTGTTTTTTTTTCAAACACCTTTATTGAATTATTATTTCTCACATAGGCATATTTGTATTCATATAAAAGTAATCCAGCAATATTTAGCATAAACATTATACTTCACACACACACACACACACACACATATATATATATATATATATATATATATATATAAGTATATATATATATATATCATATAACCCAAGCAACATTACATATATTATTCAATTCCTGCCTTTTTTTTAAACAAGACACATCTTTATTAAACCATCACTTACTACATAGGTAGTAGTCATACATGGGGTATTACAATATAAATGTCAGTGATGGTGAACCTTTTGAGCTCGGCATGTCAAAAATGTGGAAAATGACTATCCTGACTCTGTTGGCATGTCAAACCCCCCCCCCCCAAAAAGAAGAGAGAAACCATTCTTTACATATTCATTTATTTAAAAAAATGCAGTCCAATCATGTGTGCTGCTATGTATTATAAAAGTAAAAGAAAAATCAGTGACTTATAATATAGAAAATATGTGCACTGATAATTGGGCTTAAAATGGTGCACCAAAAAAAATTCCTTACTTTTAATAGTAATTTTTAATTCAACTGAAAAAAAATGTTGAACACATTGCATTTAAATTAACAACAATTCATAGGTTCATAGGTTCATACTAGGCTATCTGCCCAAGGGCATTTATAAGCCTAGCCCATAGTTATGTGGCTTTCGCCACCCCTTTAGTTTGAATAAAAACTATGCCTATCATTTTTCTGTGCCTCTGTCAAGCAGTGACACTGAAGTAATCCCTGGGGTATATCTGCGATCTCCCATCCATTGGTCAAGATTCCTCTTGAACAAGGCCAGCGAGGTGCTCTGCCTCACATGTACCGGGATTTTGTTCCACAGCATAGGGAGTCTCTGGGTGATGAATCTGTCCCTCCAGCACGTTCTATTTATAACCGTGTCAAGGTTTAAGTCTCCCGCCCTTGTGGTTCTGAGGGATCTAGATTTTTTGAGGTGAAGCATATTCATCAAATCTGGGTTTGACATGGCCTTATATGTCAGGCACAGGTCACCTCTGAGCAAGCGGTATGAGACTGAATAAAGCTGGAGTTCTTTCAGTCGGGCAGCATAAGACATATTTTTGAGACCCTTTATCCTTTTGGTGAGGAACTTTTGGGGCCTTTCAAGCTGCATCAGGTGTCTGGTCAGATACATTCCGAACTGGGCATTGTACTCAATCATAGGTCTAATGAGTGATGAGTACAGGGGGACGATGACCTCCCTTGATCTAGATGTGAATCCCTTCATGATCAGGTGGGCGATATAGAAGGTTTTCCTAACTACTTTAGCAACATGAGTGTCAAAGCGAAGACTACTGTCAACTTGGGTCCCCAGATCCCTGATGACTTTTCTGTGCTCAGTGGATTGTCACCTATATGGTAGCTAGGGTAACCTTGTTTTTCCCGAAGGGTATGACTATGCATTTTTGGCGTTTAACTTCAGGCCATGGCTCTGGCACCAGTTATCCGCTTCTGTGAGGCCCTTCTGGAGGATATCTGTGTCATATGTGTTTTCGACTATGGCCCAGTTTGCAGTCATCTGCAAACTTTGTCAGCCATAACCCTCCTGTGTTTGCTTGTACTTCAGAAAAGTAGATGCCGAACAAGAGTGGACCCAGGACTGAGCCCTGTGGGACACCACTTGTGACAGGCTTTGAGTCTGACATGGCTCCAGCAACTCTGACCCTGTGGGTTCTGTCGCTTAGCCAGTTTGCAACCCATCTTGTGATGTATGGGTTTACATTCAAGCTGATGAGTTTTTCGATGATACCTGAGTGGGGTATTGTGTCAAGGCCTTTGCCAGGTCGAGGTAGGCTGTATGGACTGCCTTTCCTCATCAATGGCCTTGGTGACTGTCTCAAAAAGTCAACCAAGTTTAAGAGGCAGGATCTGCCTTTGACAAAGCCAAACTGGGTTGGATCCAAAGTCTGCAAGTTCCCTATGTCTTTATTTATGAGTTCCATTATGATCCTCTCCATGGCTTTGCAGATAAGGCTTGTCAAGCTAATGGGGCGGTAATTTCCAGGGTCTGTGGAGGCACCGCCCTTATGAAGTGGGACCACAGTCGCGTGCGCCACTCCTTGGGCACGTATCCTGAGGTGAGGCTAAGATTAAACAGCTGTCCTAACTGTGGGTTTAATTCCTCGTTGAGTTCATGAAGCACACAGCCGGGACACCATCCGTCCCATGGATGCTGTGTTTTTTGCCTTAGTGAGGGCAGTTCTCACCTGGGCGTTGGAGATGTTTGGGGGCTACAATCCTCTGGAATAGATATCTCTCCTTTTGGGGAGGGGCCGGAGAAGTTTGCACTGAACCTGTCAGCCAGTATGTTAGCAATGTGTGTAGGTTCAGTAATTTTCACATCATTTTGAACTAATTCTGAGCATATCTGGGAGTTTCCTCCTAGGTTTCTAACATAGCTAAAGAAGGCCTTATGATTGTCTTTAGAGTCCTTGGCGATTTTTCTCTCAAAATTTGCCTTGGATGATTTTATGAGAGCTCTTAGTTTTTACTTATAATGATCAAAGGTGTCTTACCTTTCAAGGATTTTGCTCTATCTTGTAGTAGCTTCCTCCTTTTGTTGTAGAGCTTGTTTATGGCTGGGGTCCACCAGACTGGACGCTTGCCTTTGGTACAGAGAGTCTTAGTTTTGTTTGGGATTGCCTGATCCATGCAGTCCTGTAGGTGCTGGTAGAAGGCATTTGTAAGTGATTCAGCGGTTTGAGTAATGTTTACCACTGGCTCAGGGGCCTTAAAGGAGACCACACTAGTTTTAGAAGTGTGAAATCGGCTTTTGAGAAGTTTTTCACTGTGGTCTTTTTGTTTCAGGTGGGGCGGGATGAGGACCTCCAGCGAGATTAGTTTATGATCTGATCTCACCAGTGAGGGGTATACTTCGGTGTTGAACATTTTGATCCCATGTTCGTGATGATGAGATCAAGTATGTTTTCACCTCTTGTGGGGATGGTGACTAGTTGTTCCATGGCATTTGAGTTTATGAACTCCAGGAATCTTTGGGTTAGAGTGTTCGGGCTTGAGTAGTGTTCCCAGTCTATATTAGGGTAGTTGAAGTCACCTAGTATGATGGTGTTTGGAGATACATTTATCCCTCCAATGTTTTCAGGAAGGCCATGTGAGGTTCCTGAGTTTGAGAGGGTGGCCTGTAACATGCTACAAATTGCAGAGCAGTCTTGCCTATGGTTAATTGCACCTGGATGGTCTCCGATGCATCGTGCGTTGCCACCAACCTTGAGGTGTGGGTGTCCTTTATGAATATGGACACCCCTCCTTTCTTGGTGTTGTCCGGATTTTGGGGCCGGAACGTATGATATGAGGTGAAACCTGTTAGTGCTGGGGTGCTCTCAGGAGCCTTGAACCAGGTTTCTGTCACAGCACAGACATCGATGTTCTCCATATTGAGAAGTGGCTCGAAAAGTGCATCTTGAGATTGAGACTTCTGGCATTGAGCAGCATTACCCTTAGTTTTTTTTCCTTTTGGTGTTCTAGGGTGGTAGGTTTAGAATTTGAGCCTTGCCTAAAAAGGCACTATGGGGTGGCAAGAGCCTTTGCCAATATCCGGAAGCCCAGGGTGACAGGTGCAAGCCGTCCCTTGAAGCAGCGTGGCTTGTCCAGCATGTCATCCCAGGCAGACAGACATTGGATCCCCTTTGAATGACACCAGAATTTAAGCCAATTATTAAAGCTGATCATCTTATCACTGTATTGTGGCATCATTCTAGGTGAAGGTAGGATACTGCTCAAGGTCAGGGTCATACCTGCCTGGGCTACATAATCAGAGAGCTCCTCGACGTCCCTTTTCATGTAGTCCAAGGAGGTACGTCTCAGGTCGTTGACACCAGCGTGGACAATGACTGAGTCGTACTTGTACCTGCTGTTGAGAGACCTGAGTGCTTGCGTTATGTGGCGGATTCTAGCGCCCGACAGGCAGCTTACTGTGACCTTCTCCTTACTCAGTCTGGTGAGCGGGACGCCAGTGTGCCTGACTATGGAATCACCAATGACAAGTGTGTCTGGCATTTTGTTTGGCCTTAAGGGCTGTGACTGTTTGACACTCTGACTGTGTGGTCTATGTGTTGCATGTGTTGGGTCGTGAGGTGGTAGTTGTTTGGGTGTCTGCTTTGGTGGCCTCTGCTGTTTTGGTAAATTTTTGACCAGAGCCTCCGAGTATGTCTTTGTGTGAGTATGTGTATGATTTGAAGTTGTGATGGTACCATGTGTGACTGGGTATGTATTGTGTGTGGTTGCCTTCTCCTCCTGTCTGGTCTTGCCAGTCCTATGTTGAGAGAGCTCAGCCTCCAGTTTGGCCGTATAGTTGCATCTCTCGCATGTATTTGTGTTTTGTGGGAGAAGGAGAGGATTGTTCAGTGTACATGAGGCAATTGTAACATTGCCTCAATATTCCCAGGTTCACCAGTTGAGCTGGAGAGGACACTAGCAACTGATCCCTCGACATACTAGAAGTAGTAGATAAAGAACTTTCAAAGGACTCCGGGGGCAGTGGGTTTTGGGCTGGTGGGGTACTATCTATAATAAGAGTGCTTTATCAAGGTGCAAGTACTGTAGGAGTAAGTGCTAGGCTTTACAGATAGAGAATAGTCTACTTGGGAATCAAGTAGAGATGAACTTTTCAGTTATAGGATATGCTGGTTAGATCAGCAGTACAGTTTAGCGTGTTTTATAGCAGGGGGCTGAAGGGAGCTAGGAATTGGCCCAAAACGACCAATGGACTACTAGTTTCTGGCTGAAACTTCACCAAATCGGACAAAAAGGCCGCTCAGTGCTTCCCACTCCCACTGGTAAGCAAAGAAACTTCCCTCCTTCCTAATAAGGCAATGGATCAGTAAGACTGTTTTGTTGCTGAGTTTTAATAGATAAGTGCAGGGTCACATATTTCTTGTATTTTTGTTCATTCAGTTTCTTTGGTAACTCGGGTGTTGGTGAACACTGGTGTGTCACCCAGAACATTGTGGCGTGTCACCTTTGACACGCGTGTCATAGGTTCGCCATCACTGATCTATGTAAACGTTTCCAGGCAAAAATCCTAAATCTTCTAAATTTTGTTGCACATTTGGGAGACGTATGTATATCCTGCCATTGTTTTTGTGAATTGCTTATCCAGTCTCCCTTCTCAATCCTTTCTAACCTCCTCTGATTGACTCTTACAGTTGTTCTGCAATATTTTTTATGCTCTACTAATTATTCCTTTTGTAGTGGCAGCTTCTGTTCTAGATTCTGCTAAAAACTCTACTAGTGCTAGTCTTTCATTTAGGACCCCTTGTTTCTTTCTGTTTGCATATACTCTGATATCAATCCCTGATAGGGAAGGCAATCTGTAACCTGCAGTCCAAATATTCTTGGTGTCTTCCCATTCTGTCATCTTTCCTTCTGTACATATTTGCTCCTAATACTTTGGCTTATTTGCCATTTTTCTCCAGTAAATTCCAGCCCCCCTCTTGCCTATTATATGTATCCCTAATTGCAGTCATCCCTTTCAGCAGAATCTCCTTTCTCCAATCCTGTGTTGACTTAGTTCTTAGAATATTTTCTGCTACTTTATGGATGTAATATTCTGTACGATTGTTGTTCTTCTTAAAGGCCTGCATCCAGACTCCCAGTCTCTCCTTGTTTCTTGAGCTTTCCCCCATTTCGTCATCTCTTTCCACTTTGAATTATAATTTTCTGCTTCTGCTATATGAGTCATTAACTGTGTAGCTCTGAAATATCCCTTCAAATTCGAAAGTCCCAGTCAACCCTGTTCTATTGGAAGAATCAGCTTATCCCACTTGACTCTTCACATCTTCCCCTTCCAGATAAAGTCCTTCAGCTCTTTAATTGCTATCCACAGTTTCTGCTCTGGTTGATAAAAATATGCCTGACCTGTGTGTAAAACTAACGGGACTAAAAATATTTTAACTACTTGTAACTTGCTGTCCATATCCATATAACAAAGCTTCTATTTTCTCAGTTTTTGTATTATCTTTTGTTTAGTCTCTTCCCTTCCCACATATCCTTAGCTGCCACCCATACTCCTAAAAATTTTATTTTATGTCCCCATAAGTATGGATAGTCCTGAACCAATTCGTGTGTAGGTACATAATTTACCTCTGTTGCCTTTGTTTTAGTTTCATTAATTTTGTATCCCAAAACTATCTAAAACTGTCTCAAAATGTTCCACAACACTGTATTGTCTCTTTCTGGTTTTGTCAGGTATAAAATAATGCCATCTGCAAATAAAGCCAGCTTTTCTTGACTGCCATACCAATTATGTCCTTGACTTTGCGAGTCCCTTATTTTCTTTGTCAATGGTTCTAAATATAATGCAAATAATAAATGGGAAAGAGGACACTCCTGCCTGTATTCCTGTCCTGTTAGTAATTGGGCTTCATCTACCTCAAATCTTAGCATATTTAATTCTTCCATAAACATTTCCATGCATACTTTTTCTTGATTTCCACATTTCTCTGCTTTATATGGATTTTCATACAATTTCTGAAATATTTTGAGTGGCGCTACAGAATCTCTGGCCATTTTCCTATAGGCTTCCTAAGCTTGGCACATCCCTTCTGAGCTGTTGTACTAAAATATTTGTGCTCTGGAGTTATCTAAAAACAGTTGCGTAACAGCAATCTTTCTAAAATCATGCATATTATCAATACAGTCCCTTGTTTTCTATTTAGCACTCTGCCGTTGCCCTTCTTTGAGATTTCTCCCTATTCTGCAATACTGTAACCATTGCTAGTCCCTCTGAATAATTCTTGTTACTACATAACCATATCTGGTTTTCTTTTATTTCCACCCAATTTTTAAACTCCACTTTAATTTTATCCCACTCCCTAGCTATATTTTCAGAAGAAATTATCTTCTCTAATAACTCCTGAAAAATTTCCACTACCCAGTCCTTAAATTCCTATCTTTTTAACAGATGGGTTGGTGGTGGTGGTGGTGGGGGGGGGGGGGTGTGCTAGTGTCTCATTTTTATTTCATTACCCTGCATTTTTATTTTTATTTTAATTATTGGCGCATGATCTGAAATAGTTACTGGATACATGTCAATACTTTCAATTTAATGCACACGTTCCTGTGAAATATAATTTCTGTCTAGCCATGCCCAGTTTTTGTACCTTGGAGAATAATATATAAATTATCTCTGAACTCCTACTTCTGAATTCACATCTTCCGTTCCAAATATTTTATGAATGTCTTCAAAAATCTACCTACCCTCCTTTTGATATATTTTCCCTTCTGCGCCCTCCCGATACATCCTCCCTGTTGCAAATCAAATTCCAGTCCAGTAATATTCCCTACTGAAAGCTGATTATTTCTCCCATAATTTTCTTAAGCTCAACTGTAACAGTTTTAGGTGGAATTATAAATACATGCCAGTGTAATCATCCTCCCTTGCCGGTAGCCCCTTATTACTAGAAATCTATCATCATCTTTTTTTCCTCTGTTATCATATTGGAGCTTCTCTCTCAATTAATACAAGTACTTCCTTTTTTCTTTTCCACAGATATTCTGCACAAACCATCCTGAAATCCTTTCTTTATCAAATTCACATGCTCAGTTCTTTCCAGATATGTCTCTTGTAGCATAGCTATTTCCACTCTGCATTTTTTAAATAAAGGTTACTACTTTTTCCTTTTTGTATACATCTATGAGACCGTTCAGATTCAGAGATATGGAAAGTGCCATTATGGTAAGAAGTTATTCCCACATGTTATGTATAACAGATTTTGTAAATGTCTAGCTTCATAGGTTCATCATGCACCAATGTGTGACAGGTTGATCTTTTATACAGTTGTTTTTTGACATATCCATTTGAACCTGTGCCATATCTTACAAAACTTTTTGTTTTAATGAAAACCCTCAAAAAAACCCTGAAACCTATTAACTTATTTCTAACACACAAAATTATGTATATCTTCAAATAATGAAGTTTAACCCTCCTAATAGGAACAATTGTCCCAGATTGGCAGACACATTCACAGGCTTGAATTAACCTGTAATAAAGGTAGTCAGTGCTAGGACGCATGAGTCAGCCTGTGCTTCTACTTTCCAGTAAGTGCTGTCTGTTTCTGTTTTATCTTTATTTCTCTCCCAAATGAAGAAAACAGCTTGAATGCTTTCAGAAAACGTTATCTTCTAGCCATTGAAAGAAAGAATTATTTTATTTTTATTGCCCCCTTATCAGATTGTCTCCATAGAAGCATGAAAACCAGATGCATAGTTTTGTTCCACTACATATATTGCAGTGTAAACATTGCTGTGCTTGAGGGAGGCACTATTCATTATTCATTATATTTAGTGTTCTTTTGTTCCCCTTAAAACTTGGTATTAAATCAAGAAAAGGGCCTTAATCCAGCCATTCCCCTATGCAAAAATAAGGTAAGGTATATCAGTGTTATTTATCATGCTCTTTTGTCCAGGATGTGTCAGATATTTCAGTGAAATGCATATATTTCACAGGAACATATGCATTTCAATGAAATGCATATGTTCCTTGAAATATAATTTCTATCTAGTCTAACCCATTTATTGTACCTTGGGGAATAATACATAAATTCTGAGTTCCTACTACTGAAGTCACTTCTTTTACACCAAATATTTTCATAATTTTTTTCGGAAATATGTCCTGTTTTATTTCTCCCTTCTAAGACCCCCCCAATATACCCTTATTATTGCAAATCAATTTCCACCCCCTACCTATTAAGTAATATTCCCTGCTGAAAGCTTATTTCTCCAAAATGGTTCTTAAGCTCCATAGTAGCAGTTCTGGCAGAATATAAAAGTACTTGTAAACATAATCCTCCTCCCTTGCCAATAGCCCCTTACTACTACAAATCTACCATTGTCTTTTATTTCCACTTCTGTGACTATTGTAGCACCCCTAGCAATTAGTACCATTACTCCCCTTTTCATTTGTCCCTGGTATCCTTTTGTATATCCATCCTGAAATCCATTTTTTGTAAACTTCACATGTTCATTTCTTTCCATGCGTCTCTTGTAGCTTGCTATTTGCACTCAGCATTTCTTAATGTAATTTAGTACTATTTCTGTTTTGTGTATACCTGTAAGACCATTTTTGTTCCAAGATAATAAGGATAAATGTAGCCATTATGATTAAAAAAACTGTTGTTCTCACCTGTTATACATGCCAGTTTTTTGAATGTGCATTGCCAACTTGGCAGGCCAATCATTTATGCAGTTGTTTCTTATCTTCATTTGAATTTCTGCCACATTTTTCAGTACTTTTTATTTTAATGAAAACCCTCAAACAAAAACAACTAATTACATTTTCAGAACACCCCCATTCCATATTAGCTTAATATAAACACACAATTTTATGTACATCTTCAGAAAAAAGTTTAACCCTCTCTCAGAAGAACAATTGCCGCAAATCGGCAGCTATACCCACAGGCATTACATAACCTAATGTTAAGGTTATTCATGCTACAACCTGCTTTCCTTCTTACACTGATTGCTGTCTGCACTTTTCTTATCTCTGTTCCCCTCACAGATGTGAAAACTACTTGTGTGCTTTCAGAAAACATTGACTTTTAGCCCTTAAAAAGTGCATTGTCAGTCTTTAAATAAAACTAAACTGTACACTGTTCTGTTAAACATATAAGTGTTAGGTTGGTGGAGAGGCTGCTATCTCTTACTGACTTCATATAATTTCTCTTTATTTTTCACTGAATTGGTTGCCATTGTACTTTTAAATTTTGCATTTCCCTCGGCAAATGTTTTGAACTTTCAAGATTAATTGCTTGTACCTGCAGACCGCTTGGATCTGTCCAATATTAGTCAGCAATGAATCTTTGTAAATTTCACTCAAAAGAATATACAGCTGCCTTAGCAGCAGACTTCTTGACTCCCATTGCACATTTGCTAATGGGAAAAAAACAAGCTTTTCCCCATTTCTGTTGGTGTATCCCAAGGTTCTATACTAGGCCTTCCCTTCTTCATCCTATTCACAAATGACCTCAGCACGGCAACCAAACTAGCCACAACTGTCCAATACGTAGACAATGCTACCCTTATATGCTCTGCTCCAACACCCCAAGAACTTCAAATAATATTGCAGTCATCCTTCGTAAGCATAGAAAAATGCCTATCAGAACATCAACTAATTCTCAACCCAAGCAAAACCAAACTAATAATCTTCAATAACAAAAAATCCAAGCCGTGTCAAGCCCCTCTATCAATCCACTCCTCAAACGGTACCAAGATCAAATCCACAACTCATACCAAACTCCTAGGTGTCACTATTGGCAAGACTATAACTTTTGAAAAATATCTCTCTTTAACAGTCAAAAAAGTGCACTTCAAGCTCGGCACTTTATATAGGGCCAAACCATACCTGTCCCCCAACGCCAGACTTCCCACTGCCTATTCTCACCTACTTTCTTCCCTCCTTTACAGATCTCACATACTCACCAGCCTTCGCAAATCAGACCTAAATAATCTAGAATCCTGCTATCACAAAATTGCAAAGCTTGCTTTGAATGCACCACACAGGACTCACCACTCTACTGTGCTCTTTCAATTAAAATGGTTTGAACTCCCAACCAACTATCGATGGTCCACAAAATAATTCACTGTCCCACTAATTGCCCTGCCCTCTCCAATCTTGTCCAACCAAATGTTAACCCCAGGACGCTCAGATCCTCCATCAAACTTGCACTAAATGTCACCCAGTCCCATAACTGTCAAGGGGGCTGTCTCTATTCTAATAAAATCACCAAACTATGGAATACAATTCCTCCTGCAATTACTAAAAACCCACACCATCACGAGTTCAAACTACTACTAATAACCTACCTAACTAATCATTGGCTCTGCTCCTGCCTTACCGCAGGCTAATCCACCTATCCTCAATCCTTCCACTGCCTACCCATGCTGGTAGTTCTCAACACTATTGATACAATTTCTCCTTGATCCCACTCTATATATTTTGTATTAATCCCTCCTTGCTACCATGTCAACACTGATATGAAATTGTTTACAAGGTTGAATCTCAAATTTCAAGTCAAACAATGCTATTTTTGTGTAACATAATTTTTAGCTATACTGTCTTATGTTATTGTAAGCATGAGTTGTATTTTAATGTCTTAGAATTACTGTACAGTGAGCTAATGCTGTGTCATAGAGTTAAATATTGTATTGTTTTTTGAAGCTGTTCTCCCCGGGTATCTGCTGAAAATGGGCTCCTGACCCAGTTGGACTTTCCTGGTTAACAAATGTAATAGTCTGTGCAGATGTAAAAAAAAAACTTGGCATTTTTCATGACTTTCATAATTTTGCCTTATCTTTCAAGCCCACTTGTTTATAAAAAGGACTTGCTTATGCCAATGGCATTAATCTAAATATTCCCCCTTGTAAAAATAAAGGAAAGTATCTTAATTCTAAATATAATATAATCAGTGCACTTTTATATCTCATCCCCAACATCACAAGATCACAGCATATTAAAATTAAACTTGCTTTTGTACAGCCTTTCTTCTTTTATACTGTAAAACCTATATTTCTTAAACTAAAAAAAGTACTTGTGTACTTCAATATTTTTAATGCATACAGTAGTCAGTGAAAAGATTTCCTTATCACTGAAAATACCTCTTGACTACACAAAGCTAATTTACTGTATATAGCATGCAGTTTATATCATTAAAAGCAAAACATTTTCTTTAGCCTTTCCCTTTTTAGTGTCGTCCTAAACAATAATGACAAAGTGGGATATATGCTTTACAGTCCACCCACAAGTTTAACAAATTCAACAAAAGCCCAGTCTTTAGCAGCCATTTTTTTCTTGCAAAACCATATTTCACAAATGATTGATGCTTTATAGTCTCTCATTTATTCGCTAATTTCAGTGTCTGTAATCTTCTTGCTGTGCATCTCCATCTCCCATACTGGACTGTGGTTCAAGTGCAAGGTACTCTTGGATTCTTGTAGTCAATTGTGCTTTTTTTCTGTGTCTTGAACATTGAAAACTATTTCACTGCCAGTGTCTCTCTCTGAGCTTTGCTGTCCGAGGAATGAGAAGCAGAGTCCCCTTCTGTTTGCTGGCTCTCTTTTTACTGTATAAACTTTTTATCTCCTATTTAGACTGTTCTACATCAAAAAATGGCTTTAATCCACCTGGAAGAAATATTCTGGAGACAATTGGATGCAGAAGGTTTAATCTCATGTCTGCCTGTCGACATTCCCTAATTGTCAGGATAAATTTGCTTCTCTCCTGTTTGGTGTACAGTGAATAATCATGTTCCACAAACACTCTACTGTTTCCAATTTTAAATACTTTTCCCTTCTGCCATAGTTTTGTCAGGATCAACTCTTTTCTGCTAGTGTGATTGTGCTTTACTGATTCAGATCTTGGTTGCTTTCTCATGTTCTGGTTTATAGCATACACTCTATGCCTTTTTGATTAACCAATCCTCCTGTGGAACTCCAGTCCAATTGTTTGTCTTTCATAAAATTAATAGTGTGTTCCTTCCAGTGTCTGTGGTGGAACAGAAAATCTCAAGTTTTCTTTGTGCTGTCTTCTAACTCTACCATATTTTGAAGCAGTTCCTCTTGAGAACTCTCATACTCATCCAGCCCTTTTTTCATTTCAACCTGTGATTTTTGCTGTTTTATTAGTACGTCTGAATGGATAGTTTGTTTCTGTATTTTCCAACTCTGAGTTGCTGTAGTCCTTCACTGTTTCATTCATTTTAATCACCTCTGAGAACATTTCATGTATTTTTCCTCTAAGTTACTGGAAGCCACCTCTTGTCCCAAAAGTTGAAGCTTGAATTGCTTTTTGCAGAACATCTGCAGGATTTTTTCCAGACAGTTTTTTCTCGTCACCTTTTCTGTTTGATTTTCTTTCATGTTGTATAAAGTTCTTCTTTGCTAGCATCCAGGTATTGTACTTACTAGCCTGTAACTGAATTTTAGTGAATCTGTTAATATCACTGGCTGTTTTTTTTTGTCATTTTTTTCAAGCTGCGAGCGCTGAAATTAAGCTGTTGATCAGTGTGCAGTCTTATTGGAAGACCTAACTTTTTTTGAAAATCTTGATAACGTGATAGTAAAGGTAAAAGAACTGCTACTGAGATTAGTGAAGCTTCATTTCACACAAGATGATGCAGAAATGATTAGACTGTGATATGTTGATGCTGGTGGAAAGGTTGCACTGGAAGAGAGGTTTTTATGCAGTTAATGAAACAAGATGGCTTGAAAGACTAGATAGATGTCTTTCACCAATTACTGTTGCAGTATTGCACACACATGGAGAAATAGCCTCTAAGGTTACCATACATCTGGCAAGCGTTTCAAAGCTTGGGTGCCTGTGACCCAAGAGGGATAATTCACAGAAATATGAAAGAGATGTACAAGTGGAAAAATCCTGCAAACTTTCATGCATCCAGCCCAAACAGGCTTCATTTTTTTCCTCAAGTCTATCAGCCATATGACCTGTTCCAGTTTTCAGTGCGAGTGGATGGATAAGTGGCTCCATTGGAGAACCATCCTGTTTTCTTTATCTTTAATTGAAAAGTTTATTTTTCATTTCAACAAAGAGGGATAAATGTAACTGCAGGAGGCAGGTACCATATAAAGATAGACATGCCAAGTGTTTATTCTGTTTAGGACCTAGTTACAACTACAAATAGTTTTCCATTTGCAAAGCCTTTGTTCGCATTTTTTTTAAACTTCTCAACATTTATTAAGGAAACTAGAGATTAAAGAAGAGTCACATAGAGTAGGCTGGCCTCTGAATCTTCCAAGTCAGACCATCGCTCATCAGCCACAAAAGAAGCTCAAGAAGTTGAAGTGTGAAGCTTCTGTTGTCCAGTTTGACCCCGATATGTCTGCTGTGGCACTTGATGAACCCTCAGACTGCCTAGTTTTAGCTGCGTCTCCAATTATGATGTCCCCTGTAGAGACAGATAAGGCACAGCATATGGGCAAGCCTGGTTTGGCTTCAACGCAGTTACCTTGGCTTATCTCTGAAGGACCCATGGGGCCTGCAGCCATTTCTGGTTTGGGAGGAATTTTTCTGGTTCTCTTATTGATGTACATTAGGGGTCAGACCCACTTTGATAAGTCTATGCTGATGCTCCCAAGAGAAGAAGAAGCAGAAAACTAAACATACTTCTCCTTTTTGTCCTTGTACTCCAAGATATCTACAGAAAGTGGTATGCTTTTTCCTAAGAGCTTTTTAAGGCAGTTATGTCACTAAAGCCCCCTCGGTTCTTTTCTTCTCCTCCTGCTTCTTCCCCTCATAAGAGGGGTAGGGACTCTTCTTCTAAAGAGGAAGACTGAATCAGAGGTAGCAGTCATCCCAGATCCATTTTCCAGTAGGTTTTGTGTCAGCAGGAGGATGCCATGATTCCTGATTCACCTCTAGAGGAGCTTTAGAGACCATTTTGAAAATGGTGAAACATTTCGACTGAGATAGAAACAGGTGTCTGATGTGCAATGAAGATACTATGACTTGCTGTACTTCTGAGTCCTTAAGCCTTCATCAAGTTCTCTTGTGTTAAATACTTTATGGCATACCTGTGCCACAACTTATTTAAACACAGAAACCCAACCTCCTGCACCTAAAAATATACTGATAGGTTTTGTAAGGTCAGAGATGCACAAGTTTCTTTACAAAAATTCTTCCTCATTTGCACTAGTAATATCTGTAGAATGTGACTAACCTACCAAACTGCTTCCATCTTATAATGCTTTACATAATGAGAAAAACAGTAGAGATGTGGATAGGTATGCAGAGAACTTGTACACTTCTGCTTCCCTTTCTTTCCATGCCATTAACTTATCAAACCTTTATGATTAGGTATATTTTTTTAGTTTTGTATGATAAGAACAAGTTAATGTCAAATATGATTGAGTCAATTAGTCTTCCATTTTGTCTTTCCTCAATTCTGCCATTCAAGTAACTAGTTACACTATTAAATGCAGTTATGATACCGCAGATGCATCTTCCAGAGCGGTTTCGTTTTAAGGAGGTGCTGGTTAACGGTAACATGTTTGTCTGAAGGCATTGGGTCCAGATTACTGGATGCCCCCCTGGGCTAGGAAAATGTATTTGATCCTGTAGATGCTAAAGTCTTCGAGTCTCTAGAAAGATGGAAAAATTATACAGATTTTAAGCAGATATTTTTCTCCTGTACCAAAATCCAAGAAACTATCCTTCCAAGGTTAAACTGTTTTTTTTTTCAGTAAGATTAGTCTGCAAAATGGTGAAAAAAATCTTTAAAAAGAAGTTCCAAGAGAAATTTGAATCAGATTTCAAAGGACCTAAGGGTGCCTTTCCTGACAAATCAGACAGTGTGCGACTGTCTTCCTCAGCCCTTCCACCTCGGCTTCGTCCTGTACCCAATTTATTTTTTTAAGGAGACTTTCTCATTCCTTAGTGTGGAGACTTATGACTTCATATCAGTGGGTCTTCAACATCATAGAGAAAAGCTTAAAACAAACCTGGCTTCTTCCTTCTACCCATTCTGGGAATACCACAAATGCACCCAAACTAAGAACACCGGGATTTACCTGTTCTTTGAGGGGAACTATAGAACCAAGTCCCACCAGCATAATGAAGGATTTTATATCCAAGTCTCTTTCTGGTTCCATTAAAGGAGAACAGCTGGAAGCCCATTCTGGATTTTTCAATCCTCAATGCCTTCGTAACGGGTGCAGAATTCAAGATATTCTTTTTGCAAACTCTTCCACCAATGTTCCTTCTGTAAACTTCCTTGGTTATCTTGGACCTCAAAGGTGCATATCTTCATATTCCTGTTCGTTCAGATCAGAGAACATAATATTTTGTGCTTTACAATTTAATTTTCAATTGTCTGATCTGCCTTTTTGTATTTCTACAGCTGCAAGGGTATTTATTAAATGCTTAGCCCCTGGCATAACATTCTTCATTATCTAGCGTATACCTACCTACCTGTACAATCTTCCTCTCAAGGCCTGTTCAAGAGACAATCATCTTCAAGATCTCGGGTTCACCTTTGACCCTTTTCAACTGGGTTTCACATGAACTTGAAAATGTCTGTTCTCCTTCCATCACAAGATCTGGTTTTCATATGCTGTCATCTGAACACCATCCTCATGATGGCATTTCTTGCTCAAGATAATATGTAGTTTCTGATAACTTTATTTCATTCACACTTTCCCCTAGAATTGACCTCTGGAAGAGAGAGAGATTGAGCGCCCTGGGATAAATGGCTTCAGTCATACAGATTATACATTTTGCTAGACTCAAAATGAGGGAGATAGAGTGGTATCCTTTACCATGTGAGCACATCACTGCCATCTCCTGCACTTTCCAATTTCTCTTCCCCTTCATGAAGAAGGAATTCCTTTGGTGGATCAACCATATAACTGTCCAGGAGTGGCCTTTCTGGTCCCCTTTCCTTGCCAGGAAGTTCCCACAGCACAGATGCTTCATATCTGGCATGGGGAGCATGTTCTCTGAATGTAATACTCATACGTATATGGTCAAGGCAGTATAGGAATAAACCATTAAATGTCAAGGAAATGACGGGCCCTGATCCTGGCTCTTCACTCTTTGCATTACCTTTGTCTCCAGGAACCCTATAAATCCACACAGACAATACCACTGTAATGTAGTGTATTAACAAACAGGGTGGGACAAAATCTTATCTCTGCTGACTTGCCATGGCAGCCGGTGAGACAGCTATCCATCAATGCCTCAGAGATTAATACAGTTGAGGAGTGCCTGAGCAAGTCCAAGGCAGAATATAATGAATGGAGGTTGAACAGAGTGGGCCTCCTGTAGATTATCTGTCAGTGGGGTGCTCCCCAAATAGAGCTGGTTGCTTCCACTCTGAACAGGCAGCTTTTTTTTCTGAAGAAGTACTTACAGGTATTACAGGAGACTAGAAAACATGCTGTAAGAAAATCTTGCATTTTCAAATGGAAGAGATTTTTTCTTTTTATTGCAGAATGAAAAAAAATACAAGACCTGTATATTACAGGATTTCCTATTCTCTCCTATCTGTGTGAGCTGCTCAACTCACAACTGGCATACTTTTCCATTAAAACACATTTGTTCACCATTTCTGCCTGTTTGGCTTTGAATCCACCTCCTTTGGGCCATTTTGAGGCCATTTTGTTTAAAAAGTGTCCTTCACATCAACCGCCAAGAAAATGTGTTACTCCTCCTCCTCTGTACCTAGTTATGCTGTAGAAAGTTGACTCCCCCCTCCCTTTGAGCCTGTCTTATTATCATTATATTGGTCACTGCTGCAGTAGCCTTAACTATATGGATTATACCTTGCCAAGGATGTAATAGCTGGCCAGCTGGCAAATTTTTAGGGCACCTTCCACGGGCCAAGCCATCAGTCAACTTGAAGTGACTAAAAAGAAAAGTTTGGGTGCCAAGCCCTTCGGTGCTTTCATGCCTTTGAAGGGAGCACTCCTGCCCAGGCTTTCGAGGATCGGTAGTTGGCTTGTGCTGATGTTCTTCATGTTTCACTGTTGCAGTCATTACATTTGGGTAATCCTCCTGGCAGGTTGCCCTAAACTAAATATTTGGTTAATGCCTATCTTACTCTTTCTGACAAGGATGGAATGAGTATTGATTAATATGGGAAACAGTGTATGCTTCTGCGACTTTTATTTTCAGAAGTTTGAATTGTCAGGCTCATATGTTTATTCTGACTAACTGTGAAAGTATGAGGAGTGTTTTGTCTGCTCTTTAATCTTGTGATGAAAAATCTGCTTTAAATCATGTAGTATTATCTTCCACTGGACAAGACACTGCTCATGTGTATGGTATGTTTATGACTGATACTTCTTCCAGACCTGTGACCACTGGTACTGTTTTGAGGAGGTTTGCCTGGCTATGTTCTCAGAGCCTCCCAGATTATATGAAAATGAGATGTTTTTATTCTCCTTTGGGTAAGGATTTAGTTTTTTCTTCCTGTGTTACAGCAGTTATCAAAAAGTATGATGAAAGAGCTAAATTGATACAGGGACTTTCCCAAGTATTCTTAGGGATTCTCTAACCCTTCATCCAATTTCATCCAAAAATGTGGGTAAAGAAAATGTTTTAAGGAGAACTAGCAGGATTGTTCTAAAAAGAATTCAGGAAACCGCTAAAACTAAGTGGAGTCAAATCAGTTAGAATGACTTAAAATGATTATTTAAGAGACCTTGTTTCCTCCTTTTACCCTGGCAGTCCCCTTTCCCTTCCAGAAAGTGTGCATCTCCACTTTTCTCTTTGGCAACATATAGTTTCAGACAGATGGATTCTGAAGATCTTAAAGGTTAGATGGCAGTGGGAGGAAATCCAGACCTGATTCAGACTGTCTTTCCCCCTCACCTTCAATACATGCAGTCTCAGGGGACGAAAGAACCAGTTCCGCCTTCCAAGCTTGGGAAAGGTTTATATTCAAAGATGTTTTAAGTGCCAAAGAAGAAGTTGCTTAGAGAGCAGTTCTGGATTTGTCTTTCCTAGACCTGTTTGTGATAGTGCCCAAGTTCAAAATGCTGTCACTTCACAGCCTGTTGCTACTTCTTCCTGATTTGCATTTCCTGATAAAACTAAATTAAAAAAAATGCTTGTCATCACATCCATATTCATCCAGACTTCAGGTATTTCTTAAGATTTTCTGTCTCTGGATCCACATCATCAGTTCTCTGCCTTATGCTTTGAACTACCCACTGTACCATTGTGTTCACAAACTGTCTAGCTCCAGTTGTAGCTTATTGCAGGCTACAGGGTATTTACATTTTCCATATTTACACAACTTGCTTATCTTTGCAGAGTATTTTTCAGAGGATCAGTAATCTCTCATTTTGGTGAGAAATCTCTTGCACAAGTTGTGATTCCAAAAGAACATTCAAAAGAATTTTTTGACTCCTTTACACAGGATTGTATTCCTGGGGTATCAGCTAGAGACCTTAGTTTAAAGGGCTTTCCTTCCACAGAAAAATAGATATATTTCTGAAGTTTTCCCCTCACTAAAGAGTCACTGTGAGAGATTAACTCAGGATTTTGAATCTCAAGGCATCTATGATTCTCATTGTACCCCTGGCAGGTATCTACATGAGAAAGATGCAGTGGTATTGTAGTCTCTGTAATCAATGGTATTGTAGTCCCTCTAATCCCAGCACTGACAGCATTTGTCTTTTCAAATCCCAGTGTGAGAGTTTGTCAGAAGAGAAGTCGCTTGTTGGAGATGGCAAATTTCCCTAAACCTAGGTCTCCCTTTCTTGCTCCAAAGCAGTCAAGTCACCATAGACACCTTGGACTTTGCTTGTGGAAGCAATTTCAGGAGGGATAAAAGTGCAAGGTGTGTGCAACACCAAGGACAGATGCAAGCACATAAAAAGGAACGCTTGCCTTGATCAAGGTACTCGTATCTCTGAATCATCTTTTGTTTGCTAGACCACTTCATGTTATAGACATTATCACAGTCAATTTGGTATGTAAGCAAGCAAGGCAGAGCCAGTTTGTACTCTTTGCAGACTAGTCATTTTAGCCTGGGATATAGCTTTGTAGCAAAGTCTCACTGCACAGCCAATCTGCATTTCATTAGAGTAAAACTGTATGACAGCAAGTAGAATGAATGGAAACTAGATTGGTGGTCTTCCAAGATTTGATCCATCTGTTGGGAGTTCAGGTAGACCTTTTTGCCTCCTTTCCAATCAATCAGCTGGCAAGATTCTGCTTCAGGGCTCCATGCAAGAAGGCCTGGAAAATAGATGCATTTTTCTTTCCTTGGACAGGAAACTTTCTACCCTTTCCACTGATATCCAGGGTACTTCTGAAGATAAAGAAGGAACCCCCTAAGATCACTGTGGCGACTCCCTTCTGGCCCAGGCAACAGTGGGTTTCCCTTGTTTTGGAAATGGCCAGGGGCAGTTATCACAATTCCTCACAGTGGATGTGCTCACTCAAGGCAGGGGTGTTTGATACACCCTGACCCCAGTCACCTTCAACTGACCGCCTGGATGATAGGGGCTAAATTCCCTGTAGGCACTTGTTTACTGAGAACATACATCAGGTACTAATGGAGCTACAAAAGCCTGCTGCCAAAAAATCATACATTAGCAAATGGGAAAGGTTCTAGTTGGTGCCAGCAACACAACCAGTACCAATTCAGGGTTAGTTCTCTGGTTTTCAATATTTGTGAGGGTTACTATGTAATGGGCTTTCTTGCTACTCCATCAGGGTTCATTGATCATCCATTTCTGCATATCTGCCAATGGATTCTCCTCTTTCAGTGCATTCTCATTGTTTCAAGCTCCTATTGTGAGTCAGACCTATCTCATTTTCATAGACGGGTTTCTTTGAGAAACGCTCCTTTTATGCCTAAAGTGGTATCAAAGCTTACTTTAAGCCAAACTGTCTATCTCCTCATTTTCTTTGCTGAACCTTAAGATGACAGAGGAAGGATACCTTGGATGTCTGCAGACAACTCCGGTATATTGTCTTGACAGAACTAAATCTGTTCATATCTTTGGATCAGTTGTCCATTTCTTGTGTAGGTAAGAAGGAGACAACCTGTTTCAAAACAAACTTTTTTCAAATGGTTCTCTAAGCGTGTTACCTTGTTTTCATACTAAGCACAACAAAACTGTTCTAGGCAGAGTCAAGGCCCACTCTTCCAGGGCTTTGGTTTCAGCTGTTTTTTTTTTTTTTTTTTTTTTTGGAAAAGGTTGAATTCTAGAAGCAGTAACTTGGTCCTGTATAGGTAAGTTTACAGGGTATTACAAGCTTGATTTCTTCTCCAGGTCTCAATCAGGCTTTGCTAGGACTGTTCTCTAGGGGTTCCTGGACCTTTCCCCTTCCACCTGTCAAATGTATTAAGCTAGGTTAATCTATCCGTATAGTGAAGGTTACTGCAGTACTGATCAGTTTGATGAACATAGTACAGCTGTGTAAATAGAATTCACATAATGGTGTATGTTTGAATGATTACTGTTGCAGTAGCTGCCCCCCCCTGTTTTTTGGTGTGTCATTTATGCCAGGATATAAATACTTATTTTTGTTGTTCCCAGCATTGTCCTTTCAGGGCACAGTTTCTCTGTCTTTTGGCATGAAATCTGTGAAGGGCTTTGCACCCAAACCTGTCCTTTTAATTATCTTCGCTCAAGTGATTATTTTGGTGTGTGGAAGGTGCCCTGGAGCTTTGGAAGTTGGCGGCTGTTATATCCTTGACAGGATATAACCCATATAGCTATAGCTATAGCTATAGCTATGGCTGCTGCAGCAGTGATCATTCGAACATCTACTGTTGTAGTTAGTTTACTTACACAACTGTACTTTCTTCTTCTCTAAAATTTGTACCTTGAAGATTGTCATACTGGTAATCTTTACTTCACCAAAAAGAGTTTTAAGTAGGCCTTATAGCTCCTTCTCGTCTTTCACATGGAGGAGGTATCCCTCAGGACTAACCTTTCTTTTATGCCTAAAGTAATCAATGAAATGTCTTTAAAAAAGTCTAAGTCTCCTACTTTCTTCCCCAATCCTCAGAATAAAGGGGGGGGGGGGTTACATTCCTCTCTGTGTTTATAGAGTACTCAGACAACCAAGACTATCAGAAAATGTGGTGAACCATTTGTTTCTTTTCATGATAAAAAGCTTAGTTACCCTGTTTCTAAACAAACCATCTCCAGATGGAATTCTGTGCCTTTTCTTTATCTTCCAGGCTAGGTCAAAGCTTATTTTACCAGGGCTGTTGCTTCTTCCGGGCCCTTTTCATTGGCTTGGACTCAAAATACATTTTAGAAGCAGCTACCTGGTCTTCCATTCACTTCTTTACAAACCACTACAAAATTAATGCTCTTTCCAGTATAAGAACTAGTTTTGCTTGATCCATCCTTCAAGGAATGTTGGATTCCTGTTTCATGTAACGTTCCTCTTCCCAAACTTTCTAAAATGCTTTGGGGAATCTTCCCGTATGTAAGCAATACTGTAGAAGTGATCGATGAAGGGAATAGTACAGTTGTGTAAGAATTTGCTTTAACAGTAAATGTCTGAGTAGATTACTGTTGCTGTATTATCATCCTCCCTCCTTTTCTCTCTTTTGGTCATATTTGTTTTCCTCCTCCTTGTTTGAATTGGCCTGCTAGACATTTTTTGCTTTCTTTGTTTCTTCTCTCTCTCTCTTTTTCTTTTGTTTGCCTGGAGGTCCTCAAGACTTAAGTTCACATGTCCCACATGTCTTACTTTGCATTCTTGTGCTTGGGTCATAGGGACATAGGACATGAGAGGAAGGTGTTCAAGCTTTGGTATGCTGGTCAGACTTAAGGTATCCTTGGCAGGATGCTTCCCATATGTAACTACTCGGACATCTACTGTTGTAGTAAGTTCTTGTACAACTGTGCTTTTCACTTTGAATGGGACAGTATTGAGTTTTCAGTAATGTGTTAGAGTTGAGAGAATGTTCACCCAATGCAGTATTGAAAGAGGTAAAATTTGCCATTGGTGTCTTGTAAACAATTGCTTTGTATTCTCTGTGTAGAACACTATAAACAGTTGTATCTTTGAGTAAGGGCCTGTGTAAAGTAAGCTTTGTTGTACATCTCACTAAACTGATTTAGATAGTGTATTGTGAAGTGTCAAGCATAAGAAAATATTAGTATTTCATTTGAGTTAGACTAAGGTGAAGTGTAATCATATGATTAGTTGATGGCAATCTTTATTTTAATGCTATTCTTCCTAATTCCCAGTCAGCCATTAGCTCTCCCTTCCGCCGAAGCCAACTTAAAGGCAGCTGTGGTGGTGGGGTTAAATCTCTCTCTAATGTGTTCATAGTCTCACAGACATGTTTATGTGGGCTGCTGTCACTAGCTTGAAATGCCAAGCCGCCTTTGCTTACATGGGAGCAATTTGGTTGACTTGACCCCCCTCCGTGAATGGCAAGCCGATATGAGCTGCGAACTTCTACACTCCTTATCAGCTGTTCTAATCCATATAACAGTTTTTGAAACATTTAAAATATTGTACAATGTGATTCAGTGTTAATAATGTGTAAATGTTTAATACTTGTTTCAAACTTGAATGTGTTGAAGAATTAACCAAGTGAGACAGCATTTTTAACTACATGACTGAATAATTGAGATTCTAATACATGCCACAAGATATAGTGTGGAGTATTAATTGCATAGAAATCCAAATATTAGATTATTATTAGACATGGTGAAGTATTAATCATATGACCACATAGTTTCCATTATTATATGACTGAATAATTATGATGTCTACTGAAATTGTCTAAACATTGTAGAATATGGTGAAGTATTTTAACAGTATGAATATGTCACTGTTGCCTTTGAATTGTAATATGGTGAATTGTTAATCATATGATTGAGCAGTCTTTTTTTTGCAATAATACAGATAAAGTTGTGATTTTTATTGCATATGTTTGAATATCGAAATGAAGTATAGTGTGGAGAAGTATGAAAAGGATAATACTGAATTTGTACTATGGTGAAATATTAAACGTGACTAAGCAGTCTTTGCAGTATGAGTAGTTTACTGAAATTGTCTAAAATCAGTGAAAATGTTGACTTTGTGGAAATGTTTATATTAAGATTTAATTGCAGTGTGATGTAGTGCTAATATTAGGAATTGACTAATTTATGTAATATTGGTTAGGTTATATGATATAGCCATGTATGTGAAGTATAATGTTAATATAGTTTGATACTTTTATATGAATGTAAATTTGCCTGTCACAAGTGATAATTCAGTAAAGGTGTTGAAAAAATATTATAGAATGTTATGAAATATTAACTGTATAGTAATATTATCAAGTTGAAATTGTAGTATGGTGAGGCATTAGCCATATGATTATATAATTCTTTGAACTGAGTACTGTGTTTGTGAGATGAGTTTTAGAAACAAAGGTAAAGTTGGCCATTTTTACTTGTTGGGCCTTGGAGAAGATAGTTACTAGGTTAGATTTCCAAAGTCTAGCAAAGTATTAATCATGTGGAAATGTCAGTATGTGCCTGATTTAAAGTGGAACATGGACCAAATAAAAGTATACAGAATATAGAAAAGTTGTAACCCTATGGAACTGACAAACATACAAAAAGATACACGTTGGGCCATGTAATCCGTGTAAGATTTATTTTCCTCCTATTACTTGAAGATTGTGTGTGCTGTAAGGAGACCTGACCATGAAGACACTGAAAATAAATGGGCTACAGCTTGTAATGTGATAGTGTGGTAGTAGTGCAAGTGTTTTTTAATAAAACAGATTGAGAAAAGTTGAACTGACTGTTTCATTGAAAGCAACCCTTTGGTAGGTAATTGCACTTTGCCTTTCATAGACGGTGTAACACATATGTAAGAAACACGTATGCAAGCGACGCTCAAAAAAAAAAAAAAAAAAAAAGGTCACTGATATTTGTTGAGGATTCTCAAAGATGACAGTATTTGTCAATACTGCTGTTCTAAGTGAATTGGACTGTGATTTGGGAACACAGAGCAAGGCATTATAATTGCATCTGCTGCACCCTTAGTGTATTATGGGCAAGAAATGACTTTATAAGAAAATATGATCATGCCAGTGTGCGTCTACCCCCATAACAGCATTCAGGTTAGAAAATTTTTAAATTATTAGTAAAAAGTAGTTATTGTGGTACTGGCAGGCCTGGATTGTGTAGAAGTTCATGGTAAGATTTAAAAAAAAAAAATGTGTATATATATATATATATATATATATATATATATATATATATATATATTTTTTTTTTTTTTTTTTTTTAATTTTTACCCATAATGGCCCTTTAAGTAAAAGTCAGATGTGAATGTAAAGGTTGTGAAGACTGTTTGCAGAATGGGGAATATGTGATATTTACAAGATAGAAGTTATACTGAGTATATTTTACATGGATTGACAGAACGTCTGTATGAAAAGTTTAAATACATATTGATGATAACATGAAATGGAAAGAGCCCCCCCCCCCCTTATCTCCTGTTTAAGCTGATGGTTGGATGAGGTGATATTTTGGCTATAGCAGGGGCATTATGTAGACTGCTGAAGGGAACTGATGAAGATATGTCAAGTGCCAAGTATTGTATGACTTGAATGTTTTGCTTGTAAATGGCAGTGTTCCTGGGACTAAAACATTTAAGGTTGACTAGATACTGGGGTATATGAAAAACGTTTAAGTTTTGGACAGTGGCTTAAACAGTGTTGCATTAATAAAATGAGGGCAAGGGACAGGTGAGGTGAGCAGTCTGAGTTTATGGTGTACGTATTGCAAATATGTTAACTGTTGACTAAACTCAATAAAGAAGATTTAAAAAAAACAGTTTGCAGATGGGGGTGGTCCTCCTCCTCCTCCTGTAGGCATTCTAAGACTTCTTTCCAGAAGATGCAGCTGCTTTCCACACTGACAGCATGGCAGTGATTTGGTATGTAAACAAGCAGGGTAAACTCTGTTGAGAATTAGTGAAAGTATGGGAATGGACTATGTCAGTATGACAGTAGCAGCTGTATATTTTCTTTCTTTAGAACTATCGTCAGTCCAGCGTTGCATAAATTGCCGAATTCCTGCCTTACTTAAACCTCACTCTTCCTCCTGAACATTATTCTGCATGTATTGTTTCCAAGATTTCCATTTATTTTCTGTGTAATTTTCTCCCTCCCTTTTTTAACGATCCCTCTCTAAGTTATCTCTTGTACAATATTCACTACTAAAAATACAGCATGTTTAGATTTTAATTTCAGTTTTCTAGTAATTTCTTTTTTTGGCAGCCAACAGAATTAAACTTAAGGCTTTGTGTGTGAGCAATTCAGATCCTGTGTCCCAGCTCAAAAGAATTGTTTCCTTAGTTACACTAATTTGCTTACCCAACATTTCCGACAGAGTGCCTTGAAGGGAATTTTTAAAATCTGCCATCTTATTACACCCGCAATCAGCATTACAGATGTTCCCAGTTATTTCTTTCTTCTCTATCATACTACCAACATTTGCTATCTACATGAGGAAAAATTCTTTGAAGTCTGCTTGTGATGTAAAAATACGTATGCAAACACTTCCGAGAAAAAGTCCTAAACTTCTGGAATATGTTGCATACTTGGGAGCCATATATATGTCCTCCCATTGTTCCCACATAAATTGCTTTAACAGTTTCTCCTTCCAGTCTTTCGTAACCACCTCTGATTGATTTTTGTAGTTGTCTTGCAATGTTTTATATGTTTTATTAATTATCCCATTTTTAACAGCAGCTTCTGTTCTTTATTCAAGTAAAAAAATGCACCAGAGAGAAGATCTTTCACTTAGGATTTCTCTATCCCCTTTTCTTTGCCTATTCTCTGATGTCAGTACCTGGTAGAGAAGGCAGTTCTATCCTGCAGTCCAAGCATCTTTTTGACCTCAACCCACTCTTATTGCTATTCCCTGTCTAGTTATTTGCGCCCAGTACCTTGGTTCCTTTACCAGTTTTCTGCAGTAAATTCCAGCCCCTTACCTATTTTCCTGAACCCCTGCTTGGAGTAATCCCTGTTGACAATCTGCTAGAGGTAAGAGGGTTTGGTTTCTAAGTGGATTTTTTCAGATAAGCCCCATCTGAAGTCTAGAGGCCAAAAGTCTTCTTTTCTTGACAAATTTCCCTCTGACATCTAGCCTCTCCTCCCACTTTGGTAGATTCAGATGTCCCTCAGATTAATCCTTTCTTTTCTTGTTTGGCAACAGATAATCACAAACACTTGGGTTCTCTCCATTATCTAACAGGGTTTATATATTGCTTGGAAGCCCTTTCTCCATTTTCTAGCATTCCTCAGTCTCCTCCTTGCCAGCCCCTCATTTTCATGTGGTTCTGTGGGATATTGTAGACCAGGGAACCATGCAGCCTGTTCCCTTGTCTCAACAGTGGATATGTTTTTATTGCAGAATGTTTCTGGATCTCAGGAAGGAGGGGTTATGAAGGCCTATTCCTGACTTGTCCTATCTCAGTACATTTCTTAAAGTCCCTTCCTTCAGGATGTAGTCTGTTTACATTCTCTTCACTCTCTTACTTCCCCAGGCTTTTTTGATATTCTTGAATTTGAAGGATTGTTACCTCCATATTCCTATTCATTCTTTCTTCAGGAGATATTTATATTTCTCTGTTTCTTCCTTTTATTATCAGTCCTCTGTTTTACCTTTTGGTATTTCTGCAGCTCCAAGGGTATTTACCAAATCTCTAGCCCTGTAGTAGCTCTTTGCAGACTTCAGGAATTCAAATATTTCTTTATCTTTATGATGATCTGCATCAAGCTCCCTCTCAGCACCTGCTGCTTTAGAATCTACACTTCACTATGCTTCTCCACTGCAATGTACGGATTCACCATCAGTCTCAAAAAAATCATTGTTAACTTCCTGTCAGGGTCAAGTTATTTTGGATTGCAGGATTCAGACCCTGCCAATGTCTGCTTCTCTTCTACCTACCAAGGTCCTCTCTGTGACTACTTATTCTCATTCTCTTCTTCCTCTTCCAGATGTTCATCGTGTTTCACTGTTGCAGTCATTACAGTTGGGTTATCCTGCTGGCAGGCTACCCGCAGTAGGCCCGAGTTCCAAAGTCTAGGTCCGGCGTCGGTTGCTGTCGCCTCCTCCCTGACATCAGTGCGCCAGGGATATAAAAGATGCAGCCGACGCCATTTTCTTAAGTCTTTCGTGCCGCGCGGTGCCTGAAGCAAAAGCAGTTTGCAAGTGCCGGTCGGCCGACTCCTGAGATTTTCAAATTCGAATTTCAGATCCGAAGTCTTCATTAAAGCTAAGTACCCCATTGGGGAAACTTTTTTCTTGCTCCAGACCGATGTCAGAAAAAAGTTAATAATTGTATTTCTTGTGGGAAGCAAATACCTCATAAGGATTTTCATTCTTACTGTATTTCTTGTCTAGGCCCTGACCACGACGTTGCTAGTTGTCGGTTTTGTGCTAGATTTAACCAACACGCTATTAAGCGTCGGTACGATTTTGCATTTCATTACTTTGGCAGAAGATTCAATTATATAATGCCGTTGGAACAGCCGACTACCTGAGTTTATAAAAAGCGCAAAGAAAAAGAAAAGGACAAGCATCCAAGGTCCAAAAACTGATGACGAGGCTTCTGTTAGGCCTGTCGCTGGTTTGCCAGTTCTCAGTGAGGTGCTTTCGCAGCCCTTGACGCCCACTACCTCACAGGCCGCTTCCGACTCCCACGTGGAGCCGACTAGGTCGCTGGAAATTTCAAGGTATTGGACACTCGGAAACTATTCCCTCAGATGGGTCTGAAGCCGCTGAGCAGGCATCGGCTTCTGAGGGTGTTTTCAGGCCTACACAGTTATATGTAAAACCAACTTCAGCTTCAAAGGCAAAGACTAAAGCAGTTCTAAAGACAAAGAAACAAGTACAACAATCTCCTGGACAGGCCTCCATGCCTAAAAACACACATGCTTAAAATGGCCGAAGACCTGATTACTTTGATCAGGAGTTCCCATCCCCCTCCTGATAAGAGGCCTAGGCAAGAGATAGAATTTGAATCTTCAGATCAGGTTTCCATTTCCTCTGATTCTTCTTCTGAACAGGAATATTCCCTTCCTCCCTATGAGGATTCTGATGCTGAAGAATCTATCCCGTCAGCTTCTCCTCCTGAGGATTATTCTTTTGGGGAGACCCTGCGTACTATGAGGGAGCATTTCCAGTGGGAGAGCCAAGATTACTCAGAATGCAAGAAAAGGCTCAGAGACTTCCTTTTATTACCTCATCACAGGCCTCTTGCTATTCCTCCTGTTTTAGACATTGTAGATGATGTATTTTCAGAGTCCGGTCTGTCTCCTGACTCTTTACCACCAGCTCCTGTTAAGCCAGACAGATACTACAGGGTTCCTGATTCACATAAATTTCTTTACAAAAACCCTGCTGCTGACCCAGAAACTATTTCTCAGGGTCCCAAGGCTTCCACTGCAAAAAACCCTATCCTCTCTGATAGGGATTCAAGGGCCCTGGACAGATGGGGGAAAAAGATTTATACTTCTGCTACCTTGGCTGTAAGAGCTTTAAATTGTCAGTTTCATGTGCTTAAATATTAGCAATATCTTATGTCACTGCTTAAACAGAAACTGTTGACAAATTCAGAATGTGCAGAAAACAAAGAAATGCAGGATTTATTGCATGCAGCTGAACAAGTGGGAAAGCATACTTTGCAATGTGGTTTTGATTCTCTAGAGGCCTCCTGCAGGGCTGCAGTTACAGGTTCTATCATTAGGAGGCTTGCTTGGTTAAAAGAACAGAATCTGTTCGATCATGTTAAAGCAAAACTGTTAGATGCTCCATTACAAAATGATACCTTGTTTGGTGTTAAAGCAGAAGAGGTGTTAAAGAAAATGGAGGACAAAGCTAAATCTATGCAAACAGTGAAGGATTTCTTACAGGTACAGCCTCCCAGATTTAGCAGGAACTGACCTACAAAGAATTGGTCCTTTCCAGTGTCAGACAGACGCCCCAGAGGCAGATCACAGCCCAAGGCTCATACAGGTCTAAACAATGGGGTGCTTCTACCTTCAAAAGTGGAGAGGAAAATCACAGCCATACAGGAAACAGTCTCAATGACTTTCCCCTGCCAGCACCAAGCACTTATCTTCTGGCAGCTCCTTTGGGGGGGGGGGGGGGGAACTAGCACTTTTTTCACAAAATTGGCATATGATCACCCAGGACAAATGAGTCTTAAATATCGTATCTCAAGGCTACAGGTTCCACTTTCACACCCTGCCAAGGCCAAACGGTATGCCAGACCTGCCACGCAATTAATGGGCAGAGGCACAAAAACAAGTTTCATCCCTCATGGACATGAGAGCCATTCAGCAAGTATCACAGCAAGAGCAGGGACAAGGATTTTACTCAAGGCTATTCTTGGTACCCAGAAAGGACAAAGCCTGGAGACCAATACTGGACCTGTCTATCCTAAACGCATTCCTGGATATTCCAAAATTCAAAATGTTAACTCTGCAGCAGCAGCTGCTCATGCTGGGCAAGAAGGCTTGGTCTTGGCTTGTGTCTTTAGACCTAAAAGAGGCATACCTGCATGTCCCCATCAGACAATCATGCAGAAGATACTTCAGATTTATAGCTGGCTCAATGCACTACCAATTCTGTGCACTGCCCTTTGGCTTATCTACTGCGCCCAGGGTCTTTGCAAAATGCCTGGCAAAGTAATTGCATTTTGCAAACAGAGGAATACAAATATATCCTTACTTGGACGAATGCCTTATTCAAGCAGAGAACAAGGGCATTCTACTACAGCATCTGGCGTTTGTAAAACGATTACTAACAGGTCTAGGGTACACAGTAAACGAAAAGAAATAAAAACTCGTACCCTCTCAAGAGATAATATTCCTGGGTGCTAGCTTAAACACAACTGCCAAGATGGCTTATCTCATGCCAGACAAACACAGACAACTGACTACTTATTTCAGAAAGTTGGCAACAAAGACCTAGTTAACTGCAAGAAAAATCCTGCAGGCTTTGGGCTTCATGGCATCCTGCATACTGCTAATTCCATATGCAAGACTGCATATGAGGAAACTTCAATGGTATCTAAAAAGTGTTTGGACTCAACATTGCCACAGCCTGGAAACAATAATTACCCTCATTCCTTGCCTGCAACAGGAGTTTCGATGGTGGGCAAAAGCCTGTCACCTCAACATGGGACAGCCATTCACCTTACCCACAGCCAGGCAGACATTGACAACAGATGCATCAGATTATGCCTGGGGGGGCCCATATGGCAGGAAGATGTATTCAGGGCACATGGTCCGCAAGTGAAATGCATCTACATATCAATCAAAAAGAGATGCTAGCTGTTCAGAATGCCCTGACAGCCTTCAAGGATCTACTTCAGCCAGGACAACTACTGATAAAGACTGACAATACTACAGTCATGTGGTACATAAACAAGCAGGGGGGCACGCATTCTTACCCCCTCTGCTGAGTAGCCATGAACTTGTGATACACAGCACTGACTTACCAAGTACATCTGCAAGCACAATTCCTGCCAGGAAGGATAAATACTCTGGCAGATGAACTAAGCAGAAACCTAATGGATCCCCACGAGTGGAAATTGGATCCACAAGTCTTCAGTATGATAACAAGGACCTGGGGATGCCCGGACATAGACCTATTTGCCTCTCCTCACAACTGCCAGCTACAGAGATTCTGCACAAGGATTTATCACAAGGAAGCATGGAAAGTGGATGCTCTGTCTTTCAGCTGGAAAAACCTAACAGTATATGCCTTTCTGCCTCTGCCTCTCCTCCCCAAGGTACTCCTCAAGGTCAGACAAGAAAAACCAAAAATGATACTGATTGCCCCAGACTGGCCCCGCCAGCACTGGTACCCAGTCCTAAAGAGCTTGTCTCAATGCCCAGCTTGGACATTACCTCAAATTCCTCACTTACTGACCCAACAAGACAGTCAGATACTGCACAGCCAACTCAGGACCTTAAACCTGGCAACATGGCAGATAATGTAGCCATTCAAGACACACACCTATCTAAAGCAGTGATGGATGCTATTTTGGAGGCCAGGAGGCCTAGCACCAGAAAATCTTATGCAGAAAAATGGAAGAGATTCTGTGCTTGGAACCAGGCACCAAGGTATTGACGCGACTGTTGTAAATATTCCTCAGATTTTGCAATACTTAACTGAGATGCTGGATAAAGGCCTTTCCTTTCAATTAAAATTCATGCCTCTGGCATTTCAGCTCATTACAATACAGAACCACCTATTTTTTCTCATCCATTACTAAGGCAGTACCTCAGAGGGGCCAAAAACATAAGACCTCCAAGGAGAGCACCAATACCTGCATGGGACATCAACTATGTCTTGGAAAAACTCACACTGCCTCCGTTTGAGCCAGCCTCTGCAGCTGATATAAAATTCTTATCTTGGAAAACAGCTCTGCTCCTAGCAATAACCTCCGCTAGACGAGTCAGAGTTACAGGCATTTATGGCTGTGGAACCTTTTATCATTTTCCATCCTGACAGGGTTTCTCTAAGGACAAACCCTACATTTATGCCTAAGGTAGTGTCCAGTGCGGCCCTTAACCAAACAATTAATTTGCCTACCTTTTACCTAAACCCACAGAATAAGGGTGAGAGACTCCTGCATTCTTTGGACATTCACAGGCAGCTACGCTTCAACTTGGACAGAACCAAAGCTTTCAGAAAGACTGAACAACTTCTAGTGGCATATGCTGCAGGATCACAAGGAAAGATGATCTCCAAACAGACTATTTCAAAGTGGATAGGCCACTGCATTTGTTTCTGCTATTCACAGCATGGCAAATCAGTGTCTAAGGGCATTAGGCCACATTCAACCAGAGCAGCAGCCTTCCTCAGAGGAGTGCCAACCAAAGACATCTTAGAGGCTGCAACTTGGAGTTCAGTGCATACTTTTACAAAGCACTATCACTTACCTCTCTACTGTAAATCCAGGGCAGGTTTTGCCACTGCAGTTCTGCAGGGCCTGATAGCCTCTCCTAATCCTATTTAGCTCCAGCCTCCCAACCTTAGCTTTGGGATTCAACCCAATTGTAATGACTGCAACAGTGAAACACGATGAACATAGTACAGTTGTGTACCTACTATAAATGTAGATGTTCGAGTGTATTCACAGTTGCAGTCCAGGTTACCCTCCCACCATCCCCCTT
Organism: Protopterus annectens; assembly: GCF_019279795.1. Classification (NCBI taxonomy): domain Eukaryota; kingdom Metazoa; phylum Chordata; order Ceratodontiformes; family Protopteridae; genus Protopterus; species Protopterus annectens. Next base: position 541,897,988 of record NC_056727.1, read on the forward strand.
TTCCTTGCTGGGACTTATCTGTACTTCTCTATTCTATACAACCTATGTGGTGTATTTGCTTGTAGATGAAGGAAAAGTTGTTTTTTGTGTATGCATGCTTATTGGCATAATTTGGCCTACCTTTTTAGGGGCAGCTGACATCTGGGACAAGAAAAACTGAAGAAAATGGCGTCGGCTGCATCTTTTATACCCCTGGCGCACTGACGTCAGGGAGGAGGCGACAGCAACTAGACTTTGGGACTCGGGCCAACTGCGGGTAGCCTGCAAGCAGGATAACCCAATTGTAATGACTGCAACAGTGAATACACTCGAACATCTACATTTATGGTAGGTACACAACTGTACTTTCTTCTGCAGTGGAATTTCTCCAAGCCCTGGTGTTCATCCACCATTTCTATGGTTGTTTTTTGCCAAAATCCACATGAGGATATTTAATTAGTACCTCCAGACTGTTTAGCTGCTGCACTGCCACCCTCGAGTTTTCAGTCCCTCTTTTATCCTGTCTCAAACTCAAACTACTCTGGTGGATTTAGCAGATTTCCCAAAGTCTGGGTATGCCTTTTCCATTTTTTTTTCTACTCGAGAGCTGTACATAGATGTTTCTGATCAAGGTTGGAGAGCTTCTTCTAACAATCTAAAAGTTTACTGCCTTTGGTCTCGTCAACAGAGGTCAGACCACATCAATATCAAAGATACAAGGGCTCTCATCCTAGCTCCTTAAGCCTTTCACTGTCTTTGGTTTCCAGTTCCTCTAAAGGTTTTTCCAGACAATACTGCAGTCATGTGGTACATCAACAAGAATAGGGGGGCATATAATTAAAAAGTATTACAACAGTGAGACGTAGAATGCTTGCAGTTCTCATAAGAACCAATTGTAAAAACACATTGAATTAATACAAAATCAGTTTTAGTGTTTGGGATAGTGGATATAGTGAGGAAGGGCATTCGAGGAGGTTGGTGGAAGAATAGACTTGAGAGAAGTGAACTGTATTGGCAGCTCAAGTTGAACACCACAGTACCACCAGGCTTGAATGATAGCACTTCTCCCAGTTTTAAAGTTTAAATCTTTAGAGTTTTAAATTATTTACACCGGAGCCCCCCTTTTATATCTATTTAATGATTTTGTATTTATTCAATGTATTTTTACAATTGGATTCATCATTAATGGAATTAAACAGATTTTAAGTTAAAATGTAGGCTTTCGGGAAGTATTTTTGGAAAAGTGTTTGTTTTTAATTAACATTGTGTGTCACATGATCTTGTACAATTTAAATTGAATTGGTAAACTGACAAACTGGTTCTGAAAAAGTCCCAGAATTGTTGGGACAAAAGCGTTTGACCAGAATTTCATGTTTAATGAATGTTCTTTTGTTTATTTATTTATTTATTATTTATTTATTGCAGATGGTTTACCAGGATAGTCCATTGGGCCATAAAGAACCCGTTTTCAATGGAGTCCTGGGGAGAAAAGCTCCAAAACAGGCAAAAATATACATGAGTATCAAACAGTAGCAATATAGGTACAGCAGGTAGTAATGATAGTTATACAAATGACAAAGGCAAATATTTAAAATAAAATAGTCCAAATACAACAATTAATACAGATTGATAAGGATATACAACAATACTACAGCAAATAAAGCAATTACACAATTCGAGAGGAATCATTCACACTGTGGAAAGGCACAACGTCATACTAAAGGATGTTGCATAGTTGGGGAAGTAAACTAAAAGCTTGTCTAGTCCATTCTATACAATTATATAGAAAGAGTAGAGTAGAAGCAGGAAGAAGCAGGGGAGGTGAGAAGACAGGATTAGTTATGCAGGGTGGGAGCAAGAGCATTCCCACTGTGATGTTAGATGTGAGTGAAGAGATTTTTTGAAGGTAGAGTGGTTAATGGTGGTGCGAATGGATTGTGGTAGGGAGTTCCAGTGTCGAGCTAGGCTGAAGGATAGAAGGTTTTTGCCTGGGGGATGTGTAGGTTTATGCATTTCTAGTAGGTTTTGATTGTTTGACCTTAATACTCTATTGGGTCGGTGCATTTTAAAGGCTGATGAAAGGGATGGACAGAGGGAGGGGTTGAGAATAAGCTTATGGGCTAGAGTTAGTTGGGTGTAGGTTAGTTGATTTGGAAGTTCTAGCCATTGAAGTTTCTGGAGGGAGGAACAATGATGGGTGGAGGGACTTATGGCTAGTGGCGAATTTTGCGATTTTGTTATAGCAGCAGGAAAGCTGTTTTTTTAAAGAGGACTGAAGATTAGTTAGGAGTGGTGCACCATAGAGAAGGGAGGGGATAAGGAAGGAAGTAGAGAGAGTGATTTTAGTGGCAGGAGTGAGGTAGGGAATTCTGTCTGTAAAGCATGCCTAGTTTTTGATGGGTTTTTTTGATATTTAGTTGTAGGTGGGAGTTAAATTTAAGTTGGTTGTCAATTTGGACCCCAAGTAACTTAGTCTGTGACACTATTTCTAGAGGTGAGTTGTTTTGACTAGTGATTGAGAATGTATTCATATCAAAAGGAGTAACTTTAGGAGGAGTAAATATCATTAGTTTGGTCTTGGAAGCATTAAGAGCTAGATGGTTACTTAGCATCCATTGCTCAGTGGTAGAGAAGGCATCTTGAGTTAGTTTTTGAAGTTTAGCAATAGAAGTGGCAGAACAGATGATTGTTGAATCATCTGCGTATTGGATGATGTTTGAGAGTGGGATAGATTTGTGGAAATTGTTTATAAATATATTAAAGAGAAGGGGACCCAGTATGGAGCCTTGTGGAACTCCTGTAGGAGTCCTAAGAAATGAAGAGGTGGCTTTCTTCCATTTTACTGCTTGGTTTCTGTTAGATAGGTAGCTAGAGAACCAGTTCAAGGAGGAGGGAGATAGCCTGCTTTTAGCTAAGCTCTCTGAACTTAATCTATGTGATATAGTATCAAAGGCTTTAGAGAGGTCAAGAAGTAGGGTAGAAACAAATTGGCCAGAATCTCGAGCTTTATTTACAATTTCAAGGAAGGAGAGGAGGGCTGTCATGGTGCTATGGTTTGGTCTGAATCCATGTTGTGTGGGAGTTATAAGGTGATTATCTAGGAGATATGGAAGGAGTTGAAGTTGGACACATTTTTGTAGGATCTTAGAGATAGGGGACTGGAGAGCTATTGGGCGGAAATTTGTTATATTGTTATTGTTACCACCTTTGTGTAGAGGTATGATAAAGGCCTGTTTCCAGATTTGAGGTACTGTAGATTCTTGTATGGAATGGTTTATTAAGATGCTAATGGGGTAGGCAAGAGATTCTGCAGCTATACTAAGAAAGTAAGAAGGGATATTATCAGGAGCGTTGGTACATGGCTTCAATTTTTGAAGGAGTTTCTTTATAGTAGATGTAGGTATGGGTTTTAATGAGAATAGGGGGGAGTCAGGAGAGGGGGAATTAGGGGGTGGTAGAGATGAGGAAGAAGTTTGTGTAGAGGAGGAGGTAGAGGATTTAGTAGATGGGGAATGGGAGTAGTAGTAGTCAGAGATAGAGTGTGAGTGGGGTGGGAGAGGGAGTATTGGCAAGTGTGGTGGTGTTGGAGAATGAAGAAGTCAATTTGGAAATAGAGTCAATAAAAAGGAGTTAAATTGAGTGGCCAAAACTAATTCAGGAGCATTTGAGTCTGGGGAGGGAGTATCTGGTTTACTAGGGTGTAGGAGACTAGAGATGCCTTTCCAGAATTTCTGAGGGTTGTTTTTATTATGGTTTTGGAGTGTAGAGAAGTAGTTTTGTCGATCTGAAGTGATGAGTTTTTTTACTTTATTTCGAAGCATTTTATAGTCATTGAGGAGCAGTGGTGTCTTGTTTTTCTGGTAGCGTGCCCAGACTTTATCTCTATGTCTCATGATAGCAAGAGTATTTTTGGAAAGCCAGGGTGCTGATTTCATTTTTATACTCTTTGTCCTTAAGGGAGCCTGGGAGTCTAATAATTTTAAAATTATTGAGTTAAAGTGGGAGACTGCAATGTCTAGTGGTAGTGTTTTTAAACAATTCCAATTAATTGCCTGTAAAGAGTTTGTTAAGGTTGTTGGGTTGAAGTTTTTTTGGTCACGAATAGTAATATAGTTATGGGTTCTGTAAGATTGAGGAAGTCGGTGGGTGAAGATGGGTATGTGGTCACTAAGGGGATCGGGAAGAGTGCCACTGTTGGAGAAATAGTGAGGATGGGAGACAAGGATCCAATCCAGTATACTTCCATTGGAGAGATTTTTAGTAGGGCGAGTTATGGAACTGATTAGTTGAGAGAAATTGTAGAGGTTGATGTTAACGGAGTTTGTTGGAGACTGAATGCTGGCCCAGTTAATGTTCACGTCTCCTAGGATTATGGTTTCGTTATTAATGTTACTGGAGAGCCAGGAAAGGATGTGTTCAAGTGTAGAAATATTATCCCCAGGGGGGATATAGAGGGAAGCAAGACATATGTGTTTGTGATTATTGATTTGTAGAAGATTAAGGAGAAGTTCAGCGTTGTTAAAGTGTGGAATAGGTTTATTATAGGGGTGACTATTAGGAGGATGAGTATAGGAGAGCTACTCCTCCACCTTTTTTGAGGGGCCTATCTTTTCTTATGATGGAGTAGTTTGCAGGAATTATTTCAGAGTCCTTTATATGTGGTTTTAACCAGGTTTCAGAAATAGATAGGATGTCAGGTTTATTGTGTGTGAGCCAAGCATGAAGGTTTGGGACTTTATTTACTATACTTTGGGAGTTTAAGGAAGTTAATAACAAGGATTTGTTTATGGTGGTTAAGGTGGTAGGGCCTGGGTTGGGATGTATATCACCAGATATGAGAGCAATTATTGGATGAAGGAAGAAGTTGTTTAGATGAGACAACAGTAATGTAATAAGATCAGGTTCTAAAGTAAGGTGTAGAAATTTGCTAGTAGTTATAGGAATGGAGATTGCTGGGGAGGTGATAAGTTTGTATTGGAAAATAAGGAGTTTTTCTGTGGAGTATAAATGGGGGGAGATAGGGGAGTATGAGTATGAGAGAGGTGAGTTCTGATGGTTGGTTACATGGAAGGATTGAGAGTGGAAGGAAATAGTGGGCTGGGAGAGATAGTGCAGATAGGATAAGATGAGGAGATGGAATAGTAAAAGGGAGATGAAGGATTGCTTTGAGAGCATGTTGTGAAGAGTTATTAGGAAGAGAGTATATAGTAGGGTATGAAATATGAAGGAGATAAAGTATGAATAAGAAAATAGTAGTTACTACAATGTAGTATAAGAGTGTGTATGTAGTAAAGAGGAGATAAAATATGAATAAGGAAAATGTAGTTGCTACAATGTAGTATAAAGAGTGTGAGGTGTTGTATTAGATGTGGAGGAGGTGTGGTTTGGGAGTGGAAATGGAATAGATTGGTTAGGAAGATGTTGATGGGGAGTTGAGTGAAGGTTGGTTTTGGCGGGAAAGAAAAGAGGGTGTGTCGAAATAGTAGGATGCTGATTGGAGTAGAATGGTAGTGGGTGTGGTTTGAGGAAGGATAAAGGTAGAGGTGCTGGGGGCGGGTGGGATTTGGGGGCAGGGTAGGGGAGGCGGAGTGAGCCGTGGGGAACGGAGCGGGCAGAGCCCAGGAGGGGAGGAGAGGAGCGAGAACTATCAGTGGAGCAGTGTTTGTAAAGGGCAAGTGGTAGAGGGGTAAGAAGAGAGGGCCTAGATAAGGTAGGGAAAGTGGGCAAGGATATGTTAGAGCTATTGGAACAGAAGAAGAGAGTTAAAGTGTGTTTAAGTCAGTAGAGAGGGGAATGTCCTCGAGTGGGAATACTAGGGCTAAGATGTCTAGGAGGAGAAGGAAAGTAGAGTAACCGAGGGAGCTGAAGGGGTATGCGGAGCAAGGGGGTAGAGTTAAGGGGGGGTTAAGCTGGGGGTTAGGCTGCTGGCATTCCTGACAGGAAGTATCATACAACAGCTAGCAGAAAGAAAAGTACAGTAATGACTTGGCAGCAGATGCACATACTTCCTTGGGATTCTTTAGAAGACTCTTGAGTACCCTTTTCCACAGAAGGGAATTGTACTAACGGAGAGTAAATGATGCCTTAGCAAAAGGGAGCACAGCTTTAGCTAGGTCCGGTTATCCACCCAGGCAAGAACACAGGGGGAGATTCAGGGCAAGAAAGTGGGAATACTCTCGCAGCCAAGGATGCACAGCAGCCAGGAACGGGCAAGTTTAAAAATGGCGCCCAGGGGTTGGGAAGGACTATATCTATTCCTGGAGGATGTATGGAACGAGGGGGAGGCGCAGAATTGCCTCACAGTTCTACACCTCTATGTGTACACATTTGTGTTTGGTTTTTGCTTTTGTTACACGTTCATGAGCTGTTTTTAGTCCTTTTAAAATACTGTTAGATAAAATCTTCCATGTCTTTCACTTTCTTCCCTGCTAACTTCCAAACTGTCACAGGAATGTCATCTGTTCTTCAAGACTTAACTGTGGATTTATTGTATATCACCATTTTTATCTCATCTCCTTCTGTCTTAACTGTTAGTTACTGAGCCTCATCTACCTCTAACCTTAGCATATTTACGACTTCCATAAACATTTCCATTTGTGCTCCTTTCTGATTTCCACATTTCTCTGCTTTATACAAATTTTCTGAAATATCTGTAAAACCTGTATGTGATCTCTGGTTATCTTTCTTGTTATAGGCTTCCTAAGTATGGTGACAACCCTTTCTACTATAAGTTGTTGTGCTAAACGTTTTTGTGCTGTGGAGTTATCAAAAAGCTGCTTAACATCAATCTTTCTAAACTTATGCATATTATCCAAATACTCCCTTATTTTCCGTTAGCATGCTGCAGTTGTCTCTTCTTCTGCAGTACTTTAACCTTTGTCAGCACTTTAAATAATTCCTGTTACTTTATTTTATTTATTATTATTTTATTTGCAGTTGGTTTACCAGGATAGTCCATTGGGCCTAAAAGAACCCGTTTTCAATGGAGTCCTGGGGAGAAAAGCTCCAAAAAAGAACAGACATACAGAATATGTACATACACTTAAAAAAGCTCTTAATGCAAACTAACAGACAAGGTGAAAACAACAGAGCTAAGCTACTTATACAATGTAAAAGAGAATACAGTCATTACTTTTGCATTTGAGGTACATTCAAAAATGCGAAATATTAGATAAAGTACAAAAAATGAGAGGTAAGTTAGGGCATTAAAGAGGTAGGATTATATTGTTGTATAGTGTGGTTAGATTTGAAGAAAGTAATAAGTATATAGGCTTTGTTGAGTAGGAAGTGAATGAATGGAGGATGAAGGGTTCCATATTTTTATGATGGATGGGTACAAGAGCATTCCCATTGGGACGTAAGATGAGTATGAAGAGATTTTTTGAACGAATAAAGATTAGAGATGGTACGGATGGACGGTGGGAGTGAGTTCCAAAGACGAGCTATGTTAAAGGATAGTAGGTTTTTGCCTGGGGGGCGTTTTGGTTTAAGTATTTCTAATAGGTTTTGATTGTTTGACCTTAAGATTCTATCAGGTAAGTGAAACTTAAAAGCAGAAGACAGGGAGGGACAAAGAGAGGGGTTGTTAATGAGCTTATGGGCTAGGGTTAGCTGAATGTAATTGAGCTGATGTGGAAGTTCAAGCCAATGTAGTTTTTGGAGAGGAACAGTGATGGGTGAATGACCTGTGGCCATTGGCGAACTTGGCGATTTTGTCGTAGCAAGAGGAAAGTTGCTTCTTAAGAGAGGACTGAATATTAGTTAGGAGAGGTGAACCATAAAGAAGAGAGGGAATAAGAAAGGAAGAAGACAGAGTGATTTTAGAGGTCTTTGTGAGGTATTGATTTTGACGGTAGAGCATACCCAGCTTTTGGTGGGTTTTTTTAATATTTAGGTGTACGTGGGAGTTGAAATTAAGCTGGTTATCAATTTGAACACCAAGTAACTTAGTTTCAGATATGAGTTCTAGGGTTGATTTGTTTTGACTAGTGATCAGGAATGTGTTTGTATCAAAGGGAGTAGTTTTAGAGGGAGTAAATACCATGAGTTTAGTTTTGGAGGCGTTGAGAGCAAGGTGGTTTATATTCATCCAATGCTCAGTAATTGAGAAAGCTTGTTGTGTGAGCTTTAGAAGCTCAGGGGTAGATGTGGCAGAGCAGATAATGGTGGAATCGTCAGCATATTGGATGATGTTAGAGAATGGGATAGATTTATGAAAATCGTTTATAAAAATGTTAGAGAAGAGGACCAAGTATGGAGCCTTGGGGAACCCTGGTGGGGGTACTAAGAAAAGAGGAAGTGGCCTTTTTCCATTTTACAGCTTGGGGTCTGTTAGATAGGTAGCTGGAGAACCAGTTCACAGATGAGGAAGAAAGGTTAAGTTTGGAAAGTTTAGTTAATAGCAGGCTGTGCGAAATGGTATTAAAAGCCTTAGAAAGGTCAAGTAGTAGGGTAGAGACAATATGGCCGGAATCACGAGCTTTATTTACAGTTTCTAGATAGGAGCGGAGGGCTGTCATGGTGCTATGATTTGGCCTAAAGCCATGTTGTGTAGGTGTGAGAAGGTTGTTGTCTAAAAGATGTGGTAGTAGTTGAAGTTGAACACATTTTTCAAGTAGTTTAGAGATGGGGGACAAGATAGCAATGGGGCGGAAGTTGTTAACACTGCAGTTATTACCACCTTTATGAAGGGGGATGATAAAGGCTTGTTTTCAGAGTTGGGGCACTGTGCATTCCAGGATTGAGCGGTTGATGAGAATGCTTATGGGATAGGCAATTGCTTCAGCAGCAATGCTTAGGAAGTATGAGGGGATATCATCAGGTGCATTAGTGCCGGGCTTCAGTTTTTGAAGTAGTTTTTTTATTGTAGAAATGGGTATAGGTTTTAATGAGAATAGAGCAGAGTGGAGAGAGAAAGTATTTGATGTTGGTGAGGATGATGAGGACGTTAGAGAGGGAGAAGAGTTATGGGATATAGTTAGAGAAGATGGGAATGAGGAAGGAAGAGAAGTGCTTGGTGAACATTTGGCAGGAGTGGGTGAAGGGGGTATTGGATGGTATGGTAGAAGTAGGAAAAGAGGAAGTTAGTTTGCTAATAGAATCAATGAAGAAGGAGTTGAATTGAGTAGCCAGGTCTAGATCTGGGGCATTTGGGTCGGGGGTAGGGGTGTGTGGTCTGCTGGGGTTAAGGAGGGTAGAGATTCCTTTCCAGAATTTCTGTGGATTTGTTTTATTATTGTTTTGGAGGGTAAAGAAGTAATTTTGTCTGTCAGAGATAATAAGCTTTTTGACTTTATTTCGGAGGGTTCTGTATTCAATGTGGGAATCAGGGGACTTTCTTTTCTGATAAAGTGCCCAGGCTTTGTCTCTAAGGCGCATGGTTGCTAATGTATTTCTGGTAAGCCATGGGGCAGAATTATTTTTTATTCGCTTTGTCCTTTGGGGGGCTTGGGAATCTAGTATTCTTAAGAATGTAGAGTTAAAGTGGGAAACAGCGTCTTCTAAGGGTAATGTCCTAAGAGTGTTCCAATTGATTGCTTTTAGAGATTCTGAAAAGGTTGTTGGGTTGAAATTTTTGTGGTTGCGTGTGGTAATATAATTGTGGGGGTGGTGAGAGATACAAGGGAGTCGGTAAGTGAAGATGGGCATATGATCACTTAGAGCATCGGGAAGAGTACTGCTGTCAGAGTGATAGTGTGGGTGTGATACAAGGATCCAGTCTAGTATACTGCCACAGGAAAGGTTTTTAGAAGGACGTGTTACTTTGTTGATTAGTTGGGAAAAATTATATAGGTTGATGTTAAGGGGGTTGGTTGGAGATTGAATGGAGGTCCAGTTAATATTTACATCACCTAAGATTATGGTTTCATTACTAATGTTACTGGAGAGCCAGGAGAGAATATCTTCTAATGTAGAGATATTGTCACCTGGGGGAATATAGAGGGATGCAAGACATATATGTTTATGCTTGTTGACTTGTAGGAGAGTGATGAGTAATTCAGCATTGTTGAAGTGTGGAATAGGTTTATCGTAGGGAGTAATTAACAAGGAAGTAGAAAATAGAAGAGCTACACGCCTTTTTATGGGACCTGTCTTTTCTAATGATAGAGTAGTTAGGTGGAATTATTTCAGAGTTTTTTATATGGGGTTTTAGCCATGTTTCTGAAATAGATAGGATGTCAGGTTTATTATATGTGATCCAGGCATGGAGGGTTGCTATTTTGTTGACTATGCTTTGGGAGTTTAGTGAAGTAAGTAATAGAGGTTTACGTATAGTAGTGGAGGTTGAGGGGCCTGGGTTAGGATGGATATCACCTGATAAGAGACTGGTAACTAGATGAAGGATACGGTTAGAGAAGTAATTAAGTAGTTTAATAAATGGGTTGGGTGCTGTTGTGTTGAAGAAGGGGTTTCTGGTAGCTATGGGGATGGAGAGTTTGTGAGAAGTAAGTACTTTGTAAGAGAAGGATAGGAGGTGTTGTATAGGATATAGATGTGGAGAGATAGGCGAGTGTGGATGTGAGTAGGGGGAGTTTAGATGGTTGGTAGTATGATAGAGTTGTGGATGGTGGCAGGTACTGGGTTGGGTGAGGTAGTAAAGAAAGGTAAATTTTAGTAGTAGTAGTAGTAAAATAGAGATGGATGAAGGTTTTAAAAGCATGTTAATTATGGTTACTTTATGTATAGAGTCTAATTAGTATTAAGTATGTTTTTAAAGATAATTATAGGAGGATGTGATGTAGTCGGCCTAGATTGTAGTGGGGAGTGTGGAGTCAGGAAGGAGGTGGCAGAAGAGGTAGAGGTTAGTGGAAGGTAAAGATAGGACTGATTGTCAGAGTTGAAGTGTGGACTTGGAGTCTGTTAGTGTAGCTAAGTAGAGGGTGTGGTAACTATGAGGTGATTAGAAAATGGGTGTGTCCAGGGTGTTGGTGATTGATTGGAGTAGGGAGGAAGTGGGTGTGGTAACAAGAGGAATATAGCTAGGAGTACTGGGGGTGGGAATTGGGGGCAGGGTAGGGGAGCGGAGTGAGCCCGAAGGGCTAACGGAGGGAAACACAGGAGAAGGAGGAGCGCCAATCAGTGGAGCATGGAATGCAGGAAGTAAGCTGTAACAGAGTAAGTAAGGTTCTGGATATTTTAGGCAGAGTGGGCTGAGAGTTTGGAGAGAGGTAAAAGTAAGGTAAAGGCTAGTAAAGAAAAATGCAAGGAGTAAGTAAAGAAGGAATATCAATGTGGGGGGTGCCCTCTAGTGGTTAAATGTAGAAGTACACTGGGCCACTAGGGCAGTGTAAGGCCTAAAGAGGACTGAATGTGAAGGAGCATGTATGGATTAGAGAAATTAGATAGGGGTGGGAGTAGAGAGGCAAGGATGAAGGGGATGTAGGCCGCTGGCTGTCCTGGCAGGGAGATAGCATACACAGGTACAAGGAGTATAATTACAGAAGCTTAGAGCAGCAGATACACATACTTCTTCTGTGTCCTCTGGGGGAGACTTGGTTCAACCTTCCCAGCAGGGGTTAAGGCAGCAGAGAGGTAGTATTGCGGGACCACAAAACAAGGTAGAGTCTGGTGACTTAGTTAGGTGGAAGTATCCACTAGGCGAGGTCCCAATGGGAATATGCAGGGTAAAATAACTGGAGACAGGAGAAAAAGTAGAGCGATGGTTAATAAAAGTGTAATAGTAACAGCATCTATACCTTAATAGTGAAGATAGACAGGTGAAAAAGAGATGTAGGCACAAAATACTAAAATTAGAGCAGATAATGGCTAAGTATAAAATGTAACAGTGGAGTCTATCACAATGGTTAAGAACACAGTAACATATTGTAAATCAGAAACACTTAGCAATGGAAATAATGTAGCAATGAAGCTACTGCAATGGTTAAGTACACAATGAAATATTGTAGACCAGATAGACTTATAGGTGTGTAACTAGGCTCTATAACAAATGAAGTAAAAAGGAACAAACAATGTCATTAGAAAAACATTATTTCCACAGTAGGCACTGCTATATTAACAGCATACTCTTGAGTTAATGCTTCCATACAATAATAGCGCCTTGGCGCGTCCTACAGCTGCAGTAGCCAAGCGCGTGTGAAGAACACTCACACGTGGAAGCTGGCGTGTTGTGCAATGAGTAAATATGTAGATACTTGGACAGTTAACAAATATAGTAAGTAATGCAGTCCCTAATACACTCGTTGTACCTTGGTATGCCTAGATAAAACTAGCCAAGCGCTAGGGGAGTAAGTCCTTCTATATTAATAACAATGTGCTAGTAGTAACGTCTTCTAATAAAACAGTCAAGTATAGTCATAGTGTACGCTTTACACAGCAAGAGCGTTTAAACACTGTACAACAGCAGTCGCTAGGGTTAAGTAAGGCTGTTGATTAAGCGAAGAACAAATTAAGCAGATAATAATTGCTGCTACTGCATGGGCGCTATCCTATGCAGCGATCCCTTTAAGCAGGGTTTTAAACTAGCAAGAGCGTTTAAACACTATACAACAGCAGTCGCTAGGGTTTAAGCAAGGCTGTTGATTAACGAAGACCAAAATAAGCAGATATTAATTGCTGCTACTGCATGGGCGCTATCCTATGCAGCGATCCCTTTAAGCAGGGCTTTAAACAAGCAGTTAGCCGTCGATGCACTCTCTTAATCAGCAGGAGTGTAAAACAGCAGTCGCTAAGTATAAGTAAAAGCTGATTGAATGTGACTACGACCATACTACGCAGATAATAAGCTTATTTAAAATGTGCACGCCTATCCTGAACACTATCGTGTGCAACAGACACCTTAGTAGACGCTGTTCAAGCAAGGATACTTTTTAAACAGAGCGTACTCTGAGCCTCTAACCTGCACTCTATCTTGTGCTATAAAGACTTCTTAACCATATCTCTCCCTTTTTTATTTCACTCCATTTTTAAGCTTCACTTTAATTTTATCCCACTCATTAGTGATAACTTCTGAAGAATTTTCTATCTTCTGTAATAAATTTCCACTAGCCGTTTCATAAAGTCCTTTCCTTAACAGTTTGATGGTAAAGAATTAGTGTCTCATTTTTACTTCTTTACCCTGTATTTTTATCTTCCTTTTTATTGGTGCATAATCTGAAATAGCTAATTGGATATGTGTCAAAAATTTCAGTGAAATGCTCATGTTCCTTTGAAATACAGTTTCTGTCAAGGTTAGCTCACTTATTTTACCTTGGAGAGTAATGTGTAAATGAAGTAAAGTTCCTTTTACTGAATTTACATTTTCCAGACCAAATAATTTCATATATTTCATCAGAAATATACTTTCTCTTGTTATATTTTCCATTCTAGGTCCCCTGATACATCCTCATTGTTGCAAATTCAGTTCCAAACCCTACCTATAAGTCATATTCTTTTTTAAAAGATTATTTCTCCCCAAAATTTCTTAAACTCCATGATAGCAGTTTTTGGTGCAATATAAATGCTTGCCAGCGTAATCTTTCCCCCCTTTGCCAATAACACCTTACTTCCACAAAGATACTATTATCATCTCCCCCCATTAGTCTGTTGCTATCAAAGCCCTTCTAGCAAAATCAGTATTAGTACTCCCATTTTCTTTTGTCCTTGCTATTCTGCTGAATGTCCATCTCAAAATCATTTTTTGTCAAATTCACATGCTCATTTATTTCCAAATGTGTCTCCTGCAGCATTGCTATTTGCACTCTGCATTCCGTAATATAATTTAATACTCTGTCCTTTTTCTGCATACTTGTAAGACCATTTATATTACAAAATACTATGGATAATGTAGCCTTCATGATAAAAAGTTATTGTTGCCACCAATTTTACATGACAGGTTTTGTTGAATGTGTATTTCTAGCTTTTGTCTTATTTGCACACACAGTTTGATAGGCTGATCTTTTTTACAGTTATTTCTTTCTTCTCCATTTGAACATATGCCACATTTTCAAGACTTTTTGTTTTAATGAAAATTCTCAAACAAAAATACTAAGTACCTTTTCAGAATAGCCCTATTAATTTAGTACAAACACACAAAACTGTATACATCTTAAAAAATGAAGTTTAACTCCTAGATAGGAACAATTGGCCCATATCAACAGCTTCACCCACAGGCATTACCTGACCTAAAATTAAGCTAACGTATGCTAAAGTGCATGTTTCAACCCATGTTCACACTTACACTGATTGTTGTCTATTCTTTTTGTTTTTCTGTTCCACTGTCAGATGTGAAAAGCAGCTTGTATTCTTTCAGAAAACATTAACTGTTAGCCCTAAGAAAACGTGCACTTGGATATCTTTAAATAAAATTAAATTGTACACTGTATTAATGCTATGTCTGATTCACTTCCCATAATTTCAGACTTTATTTTTCATTGAACTGCTTGCCGTAGTACCTTTAAATTTTGCATTTCCCCCAGCAAAGATCGCTCAGAACCCTCAAGACTAATTGCATGTACCTGCAGAGAGTTTGTCTGCCTGTAATAGTCACCAATGGGAAAAATAATAGCTAACAACTCTGCAGATACATGGAGGAATCTTTGTATATTTCTTTCGTAACAATGTCCGTCTTCTGCTGCAGACTTTGACTGCCACTGAGAACACTTGCTAATAGAAAACAAAACAAGCTAATATCTTTGCAGATGCAAAAAAAAAAAGAAAAACGTGTTTTTCCCCGGCTTTCATTATTTTGTCTTATTTCTCAAGCCTACTTCCTTACAAAAGAAAAAAAATGTATAGCTAGCTTAGTCCCTGTGCAGTAATGTAGACAGTCACCATTGTAAATAAGAAAAATTATCTTAATTTTATTTATAATCAGTGCAGTTTTACAACCCACCCCCACACCAGCAGCCCAAGCTCATGTAATGTGAACTTAAACCTATTTTGTCATGTCTTTTCTTCTCTTGCTGTACTGTAAAGCCTATATTTCTTACAACTAAAAGTACTTGTTTGCATTAGTATCTTTAACACATGTAACCGTCAATGAAGACTCATCCCACCCCACATTTAAAATACACTTGTCCACACACTGCACAAAACTGCCCTACTGTGTAACATGGTTTGTCATGCAATGGTTTATGCAAATATTACTGAGAATAAAAACATTCTTATGCTTACTTGTTTTCCTTTTAGTGTCCTCCAAAACATTAATGACGTAGTAGTGTAAATGTTTTACAGTCCACCCACAAGTTTAACAAAGTCAACAAAATCCATTTTTTTCGCAGCCACTTTTTCTTGCAAAGCCATATTTCATAAATGTAACTAAAGCTTTAGAGGCTCCTGTTTATTCAGTCGTTTGTGTTGATGATCTTCATCTTTGTCTCCCAATATCAGACTCTTGTAAAGTCCAAGATACTCCTGATTCTTCTAGTCAATTCCTATGCCTTTTTTTTTTGGTATCTCAAGCATCTTCCTTTGGAACATTGGAAACGGTTTCCGTAGCACAGTCCCCTTCTGAGTTTTATTGTCTGAAGAATGAGAAGCAGAGTACCCATTCTGTTTGCTGGTTCATTTTTTTGTTGAGTAAACTATTTCCTGCTAAGACTGATGTTCTTCGTGTTTCACTGTTGCAGTCATCACATTTGGGTTATCTGCTTGCAGTAGCCCTCAGTCGGCCTGATTAACAACGTCTTGGGTCCTGCGTCAGTTGCTATCTCTTCTTCTGTGATGTCAGGTCGTCAGGGGTATAAAACATGCAGCTGACATCATTACATCAGTCTTTCTTGCCGTGCGGTGCCCGAAGCAGAAGCAGTTCGCAAGTGCAGGTTGGCCGACTCCTGAAATTTTCGTTTTCGAGTTTCAGAACCGAAGTCTTCAACTAAAAGCTAAGTACTCTGTTGGGGAAACTTTTTCTTGCTCTTAACCGATGTCAGTAAAAGTAAATAATTGCATTACATGTGGAAAGCAAATACCTCATAAAGATTTTCATTCGTACTGTATTCCTTGACTAGGCCCTGACCACGACGTACCTCGCTGTCAGTTTTGTGCCTTATTTAAACCACGAACTATCTGTCGTCGGTAGATTTACACTTCTAAAAATTTTGGTGCTCTGTTCAATTATCCTGATATGTCTTTGGTCAGCCATCTGACTACCGACTTTCTGAAAAAACGCAAAGATAAAGACAGAGACAAGTCGCCTAGGTCCAAAGCTGCCGACGACGCTTCTCCTAAGCCAGTCACCAGTTCGTCAGTACTCAGTGAGACGCTTTTGCAGCCCCTGATACCCGGCACTTCTGATTTGCAGGCCTCTACTGAGACCCATTCAGAGTCCGGTATGCTGCGAGATGCTTCAACTGTGGAACCTGCGGATGTCAATACCTTGGATGGGTCCAGAGCTGCTGTGCAGGCACTGGCTTCTGAGGGTGTACTCAGGCCTACTGACTTGCCTATTAAACCAACGCCATCATCTTCTTCAAGGCCTAAATCTCGAACCATGCCTAGAAAACTGACGCCCAGGCCACATGGTCAGGCTTGTATGCCTAAAAAATAAATGATAAGAATGGCTTAAGACCTTAATCAGGGGAAGCCAACCTTCCCCCTCTAAGAGACCTAGGACTGAGTTTGTTTATGATGCTTCTGACCAGGATTTTGAATTTTTCTGTTTCTTCTGATGACCAGGATTTACCCTTATCTACCTGTGAGGATTCTGATGCTGAGGACTCTATTCCCTCTGCTCCCCCCCCCCCCGAGGATTTCTCTTTTGGTGAAACCTTGCATTGGGAAAGTCAGGATTTTTCTGATTCTAAAGAGGCTTAGGGATTTCCTACTTCTGCCACCAGCACAGGCCTTTAGTCATACCTCCTGTACTAGACATTGTTGATGCATTTGCAGAATCTAGCTTGGCCCCTGACTCTTTGCCTCCTGCTCCCAGGAAACCTGATAGATATTACAGGGTCCCTGACTCTCACATGTTCCATTTTAAAAATCTTACTGCGGATCTTGAGACCATTTCACAGGGGCCCAAGGGCATTAAAGCTACTACTGCCAAAAATCCTACTCCCTCTGATAGACTCCAGGGCGCTGGATAGATGGGGTAAGAAGGTATACACTTCTGCAACGTTGGTCATTAGGGCCATAAACTGCCAGTTTCATATGTTAAAGTATCAGCAACATATTATTGGATTGCTTAAACAGAAAATGTTTATTCCTGATTGCACTGAAAATAAGGATTTACAGGATTTATTGCATTCAGCTGAACAAGTTGGAAAACATACTTTGCAATGTGGTTTAGATTCTCTTGAAGCATCTTGCAGGGCTGCTGCAACTGGGTCTGTACTTAGAAGGCATGCTTGGCTTAAGAAGCAATCCCTACCAGATCATGTTAAAGCAAAATTACTGGTTGCTCCCCTAAACCAGGGCCGCTTGTTTGGCAACAAGGCAGAAGTTGTTATTAAAAAGATGGAAGAAAAAGCTAAAGCTATGCAAACTGTTAAAGATTTTTTGCAAGTACAACCTCCAAGATTTAGTAGGCATTGGCCTTCCAAGAATTGGTCCTTTCCTGCCTCTTCCAGACCACCTCAGTCCAAACCCAGATCCAGCAGAGCTCCGAGGCTGCAGTTCCAGGGTACGCACAGGACTAAACAGTGGGGGGCCTCCACTTCCAAATCTGGGAGCAGTAACCCCCCCCCCCATGGTAAACTGTCTCAATGACTTCTTTTTAAAACTTCCAAGCACTTATCAACTTGACTGCCCCTTTGGGGGGAAAAATTGCTCTTCATGGAAAGAACTGGAAACTCATTACCCATGACAAATGGGTTTTAAATATAGTGTCCCAAGGATACAGATTTCACTTCCACACATTGCCAACACCAGGCGGTTGGCCAGATGTACCCCCAAATCAGTGGGCAGAGGCCCAAAAGCAAGTACTTTCTCTCTTAAGCATGAGGCTATTCAGTTGGCACCAGAAGAGGAAAAGGGACAAGGTTTCTACAAGAGACTTTTCCTGGTACCCAGAAAAGACAATTCATGGTGTCCTATCCTGGACCTGTCTACTCTAAACACCTTTTTGATTCCAAAATTCAAGATGCTGACTCTTCACCAGTTGCTTCCTATGCTAGGCAAAGATGCCTGGTTGGCAACACTAGATTTAAAATAAGCGTACCTGCACATCCCAATCTGGGAATCTTGCAGAAGATACCTACGCTTCAAAGCAGGCTACACGCACCATCAGTTCTCTGCACTGCCCTTTGGCTTATCTACTGTGCCCAGGGTATTCACAAAGTGCCTAGCTCCAGTTATTTAATTTTGCAGGCAAATAAATATTCAAATATACCCATACCTGGATGATTGTCTACTTCAGGCAGAAAGCCAGGACATACTTTTGAATCATCTGGCCTTTGTACAAAGGGTGCTAACTTGTCTGGGGTACACCATAAATGAAAAGAAATCACACCTGGTACCCTGTCAACGAATTATATTCCTGAGAGTAAGCTTGAATACAACTTCCCAGATGACTTTCCTCACACCAGAGAAACAAATTCATTTGACAACCTACTTCAAACAAGTGGCCACAAAAACCCTGCTATCTGCAAGACAAATACTGCAAGCCTTGGGGTGCATGGCCTCCTGCATTCTTCTAATTGCATGTGCAAGATTGCATATGAGGAAACTGCAATGGTATCTAAAAAACCTACGGTGTTAACATTCTCAAGATCTAGAAGCAATGATTCCTATCATACCCTGACTACGCCTAGAGTTCCTTTGGTGGGCAGAGGCCTGCCACCAAAACAAGGGACTTCCATTCACACTACCCCCTGCCGCCCAAACCCTAACAGACAGATCAGACTATGCATGGGGGGCTCACCTGGCAGGGAAGTGTATTAATGGCAAATGGAACCCAAGTCAAATGCACCTGCATATCAATCAAAAAGAAATGTTTGCTGTACAGAATGCTCTGACAGCCTTCAAGGACCACATTCTTCCAGAACAACTAATGGTAAAGACAGACAACACCATTGTTATGTGGTACATAAACAAGCAGGGGGGCACACATTCTTACCCCCTCTGCAGACTAACCATGGCATTGTGGAACACAGCCTTGAGCTGTCAAGTGCATCTACAAGCTCAGTTCCTGCCAAGGAAATTAAATACACTGGCAGACTGCCAAGGAAATTAAATACACTGGCAGACGGACTAAGCAGAAACCTCATGGACCCACATGAGTGGAAACTGGAACCAAGGATTTTCAACATGTTGACAAGCAAATGGGGGGAGCCCAGGTATAGACCTGTTTGCCTCCCCCCAGAACTACTAATTGGACAAATTTTGCACAAGGACTCCCCACAAACAAGCTTGGAAAGTGGATGCTCTGTCCTTCAGCTGGAAAAACCCATCAGTCTATGCTCCCCCCCCCTCTGCCTCTGCTCTCCAAAGTACTACTAAAGATCAAACAGGATTAAACCAAGGAAGTTTTTGATTGCACCAGACTGGCCACGCCAACACTGGTTCCCCCTCTTGCGCAGTGTGTCACGGTTGGCCCTATGGCTCCTGCCTCAGACTCCTTTCCTGTTGTCTCAGCAAGAGAACCAGATTCTGCACCCTCAGCTTCCAACACTGAACCTAGCAGCCTGGCTAATTACCTAATTTTGCCTTTACCATCCCTCAGTAAACCAGTGATGGATATCATTTTAGAGGCAAGGAGGCCTAGTACTTGAAAATCTTATGCTGAAACATGGAAAAGATTCTGTGCCTGAAACCAGTCTCTAGGGATGAGCAGCACCCAATTTACCTCAGATTTTACAATACTTAACTGAGATGCTTCACAGGGGTCTGTCTTTTTCCTCCATCAAAATTCACGCCTCAGCCATTTCAGCTCATTATAACACAGAACCTCCCCTCTTCTCTCATCCACTGCTCAAGCAGTTCCTCAGATGGGCCAAACATTTGAGACCACACAGGAGAGCTCCAACCCCAGCCTGGGACCTTAACTTTGTCTTGGAGAAACTCACTCTTCCTCCTTTCGAGCCAACTGCTACTGCAGATTTAAAATTTCTTTCTTGGAAAACAGCTTTCCTTTTAGCAATCACTTCAGCAAGAAGGGTATCTGAATTACAGGTCCTTATGACAGTGGAGCCTTTCATCATCCTTCATGCGGACAGGGTGTCCCTCAGAACCAATCCATCCTTCATACCCAAGGTGGTATCCAGTGTGGCTCTTAATCAGTCCATTCATTTGCCAACCTTCTTTCCTAATCCACAGAACAAAGAACGGATACTGCACTCCTTAGATGTGCACAGACAGCTTCAGCTTAGATTTTACTTGGACAGGACTAAACCTCAAAGGAAATCTGAGCAACTGCTGGTGGCATTTGCTGCAGGGGCAGAGGGGAAGGCTATTTATAAGCAAACCATTTCTAAATGGATAGGCCATTACATTCATTTTTGCTATAAGCACTGTGGAAATCCTTTCCCACAGGGGATCAGACCCCACTCAACCAGGGCTGCATCTACCTCTACAGCCTTTCTCAGATGCATCTTTACCAGGGACATCCT